>NW_011485389.1:4441-5946 GCF_000754665.1 Bison bison bison | reverse complement strand
ACATTAGCAGGAACTTGACTAAACTGGGTGACTCTGCTTCAGGTTGAGGCAGCCAGGCTGATCTGTTACTAACTGCAGGTCTGGGAGTCAGTTGGGTGGCTCTCTCTGCTCCACACTTGCTCCTTATGGGGCATAGGCCAAAGGGACAGCAGTTTCTCAAAAGAAACACTTTGAATGGTAAGAGAGCAGGAGAACATCTGGGGTTGGAGCTGTCTTGTCACTTCTAGCTCCATGCTATTGGCCAAAGTGAATCACATGATCAGGCCCAGTCAAGGGGTAGGAAAACATACTTAATCCATGGGAGTGTGACATTAAGCATGCAGAGAAGATTGAAGAATTGGAGTTGATCATCTAATCTGTCATAATAATTGTGTATTTTTGGACAAGTGACTTGACCTATCTAAGTATCTATTTCCTTATTTATAAAATGGAGGTAATGCTTGAGCCTGTATCACTGATTTCATTTTGAGGACTAAGTAGAATAACATATGCATAGCTCTTAGCATGAGTGTCTGAGCAAAGTAAGCAGACAGTATATTTTAGCTATTGGTGAGGGTTGAGTCTTAACAGTAGACTGAAATTTATTGGATGACCCTGGAGACTGAACTTACAATCAAAGCTGTGATTCTTGGTCCACAGTAGACCATATACTCTGTAATGTGTGTCTGTCCCCTACTAAGTGAGTGAATGTTAACATCATAAGGATCCAAATGTAAACCATCTGCTCTCATTCTCCTTAGGTATCTTTAAAACAGAATACCAGGGCCAACTATCCATTGTCATTTTTCCAACCAGTGGTGTTGTGCAGCCCAAGTCATCAGTGGTTATTAAAGTGGATTTCTGTGCAGACCAGCCCATAGTTGTAAACGAATTGGCAAAGTGAGTATATACTATGGTTCTTAATTCTAGTGTAGTGCTTGATAGTTTCCTGTTTCTCTTTTCATATATGCCTGTTGTCTTTGAATGTATGTTAGCTTCTTTGACTTTGAGTCAGCATTCATTCATTGAGTATCTGCTGTTTGCCAAGTACTAGAGACTGAAAAAATGGGAAGAACTGGAGAATGGCATATGGGTACACCTAGTAGGAGCTCCTAGTTTGAATTTTGTGGGGGTGAGGGAATGGATCAAGAAAGAGCTCCACTAAGGAGGTAGTAGTTGAATGAAACACCTGTTGTTGAGTAGAAATTGGCCAGCAAAGAGCAGTGGTGTGATTTGGGCTGAGTGTGTGTGTGCGTGTGTGTGTGTGTTTGTGTGTAGGAGAGGTGGATATTGGTGATGGGAGAAGGTTAGAGGAATGATTTCAGGCAGAGCAGGTAGAAGATGACTTTCTAGAGGTTAATAGACAGTGTTACACATCTTAAGATCTGAGGCAAAGAGATGGAGGTGAGGAGTGATGAAACCAGAAAAACAGAATGGTACAGGGTCCAGTTAAGTACCTTATAGGAAAGCTTTTTTTTTTGGCTATACTTCTCAGTTCATTAGCAGGATATGCAGTCAGTATAGTG
>NW_011485389.1:0-462 GCF_000754665.1 Bison bison bison | reverse complement strand
AGAGTAATAAATCAAGTAGTTGTTCTATTTGTACAATCTATAATTGCCTTATTAATCATCCCTTCATGCAGGAAATTTCTTTGGTGAATCTGTAAGATTCTGTTTAATACACAATCTTTGAAATTCTAAATGTTCTTTTCATGGCAATATGTTCATTTTATTTGAGAGTCTAGCATGAACTGAGAAATAAATATGATTTGTAGTCTTAAAGGTGTTCTCAATATGCTATTTGAATTCCTATGTAATATTTCACATCAACCTTCTTGTATATATATGAGTATCCAGTGCTAAAAAGCTGAGCTCTAGGTAAGGCAATGGAGAAGGCAATGGCACCCCACTCCAGTCCTCTTGCCTGGAAAATCCCATGGATGGAGGAGCCTGTTGGGCTGCAGTCCGTGAGGTCGCGAGGAGTCGGACACGACTGAGCGACTTCACTTCACTTTTCACTTTCATGCATTGGAG
>NW_011485388.1:31389-31738 GCF_000754665.1 Bison bison bison | reverse complement strand
AGAAGGTTTTTCCTAAAGCAAAGAGAAGATTCTATGGGATCAGAGAAAGGGAAACAAGGTTGGTGAACCCTCCACCTAAGAATAAAAGTAAAGGGCAGGTACTTCCCTGGTGGCTCAGTGGTAAAGAATCTACCTGCCAACGTAGGAGGCACAGGTTCGATTCCTGGTACAGGAAGACACCACATGCCTTGGAACAACACTGTGTGCAACACTATTGAGCCTGTGTTCTAGAGACTGGGAGTCGCAATTACTGAGCCCATGCGCCGCAACTACTGAAGCTGTGCACCCTAGAGCCTGTGCTCTGCAACAAGAGAAGCCATCACAATGAGAAGCCTGTGCACTGCAGTGA
>NW_011485388.1:25938-27686 GCF_000754665.1 Bison bison bison | reverse complement strand
CCCCTCGCGCTACCCCCGGCTGTGCCCAGCACCGACGGTAGCACGGTAGCGGCAGCGGCGTCTGTAGGAAGAGAAAGATCACGCCTGCCTTAGAAACCCAGCCCCTGCTGTGACCAGAATCTTAAAGACAGAGGCGACTGGCTCGGCCCCAGAGGCGCGGCTGAGCTGAGGTGGCGAACTAGCGAGGCAGCTGGTAAACACGGCGTCTGCTGCCTCTAGCCCGCCCGCAATCCGCCGCGGAGGAGCTCCCCCCTCATCCTCCCCCTTGGACGGGCCCCCGCGGGGGAGCAGAGGAGGGGGGCTCCAAGTACTGTGACAGGCGGGTGATCCAGCTGCCGCTGGGTGGGCACTTACTAAGTGCCCGGCACTGTGCTTTCTAATCATCTTCTCATCTCAGCATCCTCCCCATTGTACAGAAAATAAAACCGAGGCTCAGGGGAGCAAAGCAAGTAGACCCAAATGCAGGAGCTGGGAATAAGTGGTGGGAAGCCAAGTTCAGAAACACGAAGAATGGCAAATTCACCGCTACCTGCCTCAAAAGCCACTGCGCTGCTGCAAAGAACTTATTTGAATACCTGTGTCCCCACCTCCTCTTTCCCCATTTTCCAGACAGGACTAGGGACAGGTGGCAACTCCAGGCCAGTTTGCTGGTGGAGGTGGGGGGTAGAGGCCCTGGGAGGTAGGATCCTGACCATTGTGCTAGTGCCCAGGAGTGGGCATCCCTGCTTACAATTCACCTGCTGGTGCCAGGCCTTGTGGAAGACAAAAAGGTCAAGGAGGTATTCTCCAGGTGTTATTCAGGAGACAGCCAGTGAGTCTGTGAGGTGTGGGTTATGCTAGAAAGATCAAAGGTGGCAGGGGTAGAGGCCCTTAAAGGAGCAAGTAGCCAGTGTTCTCAGACACCCATGGGAGAATCTTGGGGAACTGCTGGCAGGGACCACACCATCCACTCCTCTTTAGAGAATGCGTGGAAGGCAGCCTTCTGGGGAGACTGAGCCCCACAGGTTCTTAATAGGAGCTACCCTAATCTCCCTGCCATGGCAATGACATCTGTGAAATGGGAAAGGTCTCTTATTCCTTCCTTCCTGGTTAAAATGATGAAATAACACAGTATTCTTGCCCTTCTATTCTGATCATAAAAAAGAGCAGTTCAAGAACTTGTATTCTTCCCTCCCTTGCCCTGCTTATTCACTCAGTCATTCATTTGGCAAATGTTTATTTGCATCCACTCTGCATCTCCACGGTTCTGTGGGGGAGTCTACATGGGAGGTGGAAGGCACACAGGGCTGGTAGTTAGGAAACACATTTAAAGTCCTAGTTCTTTCGACTAAATAGCTGTGTGACCCTGGATGAGTCATGTATCCTTTCCGGACCTCAGTTTTCTTGTTGGTCAAACAGGGATAATAACACCTTCCCTTCCTACTTCATGGGGGTGTCTTGAGGCTCAATGGAGATAATGGATGTGAAGGAGCTTTGAAAAGTATAAAGCCACTAGACAAATGTCAGGGATTAGTCTGTCTCCAAGGTGGGAGGGGGCTGCTGGGAAGAAAAGCTTAAGAGAAATCCTGGCTGACGCTCCCAAATTGATTGCACTGAATTCCATCTTCCCCGAATCACTGATTCTGCACTCACAGGAGTCTCTGCTCTGTGAAACATCGTCTTCCATCAGCAGTGCCCATGACATCAAGGTTAGTGATGACCTGGTTTTAAGCCAGGGAGATTGTTTGAGGGACTTGAGTGGAACTGGG
>NW_011485388.1:21042-23029 GCF_000754665.1 Bison bison bison | reverse complement strand
TTAATTTGCTCTCATTTGTGTGCTGCTTTGTTACTGTGCATGGCCTTTTCTTGATGTGCCACGCTGCTCCCGCTGCCTCCATTACCTCCCCACCCACACCCTCCTTAATCTTGTAATATGGGGCCCTTCCCTGTGGAGAGGGGGTTGGGCTTCCTCAAAGCTCTTTCTGGTACAGTCTTTAGTCGTTCAGGACCTCTTCACAACTACCTGAGGAAGCACAGCGGGTGCAAGTACTGATCGCTGGGGGAAACCATGAGGAAACCAAAGCTAGGAACGCTTGCTCGTCTACATGGAGATACAGTGTGATCACTGTCCAGGCCTAGAACATGGCTCTTCCCCACAGGACCCCACATGCTTATGGTTTTCATCTTCAACACTGTTCTTTGAGGCCCTAACCAAGTCCCCAGAAAAGTCCATATACACACACACACCCACATGCACTTTTGCTTATGAATTTGTGAGGGGTCATAGAACCTCAGAGGGTCAAGCCCCAGCACAAGTATTTTTTGGAGCTGCCCAGGTAATTCTAATATGCTGCCAGGGTTGAGACTCACGGCTTGAAAGGAAGATGTAAAAATGAGAGATGAGAGAGTGTAAAAGCCTCAAGAAGCCAAGAGCTTTCTTATAAACGTTGGGCGTCCCTGGTAAGAACTCAGTGTAGACTGGGATGGGAACTTACGATCTAGCTTCCCTGCCTCAGTTTCCTCCCTTCTGCCTGAAGGAAACCATTCTGTAGGCCTTCACCACCCCTCCCTAGCCCTGGACAGGCTCTGTAAACCAGTCAGCACTGATTTTGTTATGTGAAGGGATATTAAGAAGGAAATGCACCTCTCTCTCCAAATACACAGGCTGGCTAACTGCTAGGTAAGCACACCTTTAGTATCCTCTGCCTACAAGCGTGGAGCTGAATTCTGCTGAGTAAGGCATGGGGTCTCTCTCCAGGTGAAGAATAGAGACTTCCATGTCAATCATCTAGAATGAGGTACTCCTTAGTTAACAGGCTGGAACCCCTAATAATAATCATATGGATAGCTATTGTGGATCACTTCCTACATTATAGGCAAGAATACTGGAGTGGACAGTCATTTTCTTCTCCAGACCTTGCCCTAGTGAATACATTTACTCCTTTGGGTCTGGCCCTATAGACATCTATGCCTATGAACCCTTCACCCCACTCCTCTGCACTCCTCTTTACTGTGGGGAGAGGGAAGGCTGAGTATCCCAGTTTGGGAGAGTACTCGTTAGTGGTTGGGACTATAGGTGTTCTCTGGCCCATGGAGGTATGCTGGGAGTTAGGAAGGAGGACCCCAGGGACACGGACAGTGAAAGATGACTGAGAGATATTATCTAGGACCGACTGTCTAGTCTAGCATCCTGGCCCTTATCTGTGAAATGGGCATAAAGATGATAACAGTACCATGTCTACGCCATGGGCTTATTATGAGGATTAAAATGAGTATAAATGTACATACACATTTAGAATCATGCCTGGCTCAGAGGAAGTGCTCAACAAACGTTAGCTATTTCATTCTTCTCCTCCATGTTGGTTTCCCAGAATTTTGTCATCTCCTAAGCTTTTAAAAAAATTTTTTTTTATCTATTTTTGGTTGAGCTGGGTCTTCATTGCTGTGTGCAGGTTTTCTCTAGTTGCGGTGAGCAGCAGCTACTACTCTTCATTGCAGTGCACCAGCTTCTCATTGTGATGGCTTCTCTTGTTGTGGAGCATGGGTTCTAGGTGCACAGACTTCAGTAGTTGCAGCACGCAGGCTCAGTAGTTGTGGTGCACAGGCTTAGCTGCCCAGTGGCATGTGGAATCTTCCCAGACCAGGGATCAAACCTGTGTCCCCTGCATTGGCAGGTGAACTCGCATCCACTGCACCACCAGGGAAGTTCCTCCTAAGCCTTTGACATATGAAACTATCAGCCTGGTCTAAACAATACTGTAAAGCGTTACTGATAAAAGACTCCTGTGATGGGTCAGTGTTAC
>NW_011485388.1:16902-19688 GCF_000754665.1 Bison bison bison | reverse complement strand
CATGGGCTTCCATCCCCTAGGCTCTTTAGGATGTCCCCAAACCATTGAGCATTTCCTGGAGCACCCCTCTTGAGCATCAAAGCTGAGATGCTTTATGTCCCCATAAAACATGTGAGGCCTTGCTGTCCCACTAGGTCTTCCTTCCAAGACAACATATGTGAGTCTCCAGTACATCCATCCAATGGGGATTTTGAGCCCTGACTTTGAGGCTAGCTGGGGAGCTACTTCCACGTGGATAGGGTTCCAACACTACTACAGCTGGGGTGAGATTTGTACCGTCAACCCTGCCACCCTCCATTAACAAAAACACAAGCCCACTCTGGACCATGCCTGCAGCTCTGCTCCACAGTTTTTCACTCCTCCATCCCAGGTCACTGTGGCCTGGGTCACCATCTCCCACCCCACTGGAACTTCCCCGCCCATTTCCTCTGGATGATTGAGTTCCTTTGCCAGGAGCAACTTGTCTTCGTGCAAAAACAACTTGAAAGCCATTAACAGAAAAGAGCATATTTCAGAAAAGCCAGATGATTTTAAAGCATTAATAGACACCTTTGCGATTCCATTTCAGGAGGAGTTAATGTCTCGTAAGGTGGCACTGGGCCGAGGACTGCTTGACACGGCAGCCCTCCAACACTGAAGAAACATGCCCTAGAACCCAAGATTTTGCCAGAAAAGCCAGGTGAGATCTGAGGAACAGTGAGAAAACCCAAGATGAGAGGTCCCACAGAGTGTGGAGCCCAATGCCACATGCGTGCGTGCGGGTGCACACACACACACACACACACATCCAGAGACACAGGTGGGGCCACCGTTGGCACAAAAACACCACCCACACTCTTGCTATAAGACCCACATGTGATTTGCCAACAAATTGCAAATTAACCTCCTAGTGAACAGATTAATGGTATTCATGGTAATTTACACTCCAAGTTTCATAGCAACAGACTTTGAGCATTCTGGTTGCATAAGAATTCAAGGATTTTCAAGTTCCTGGAGACATTGTAGTAATTAACCTGATAAGCCTATGCAAATTAGCCCCAATTTGACACTGTCATTTTTGAATCCAATATCCAAGGTATTTGCCCAGAAGGTTGCCCATCGCCTCGTGTCGCTGATCCAGCTCCTTGGCTTGAGGTGCTAAGCTGACAGATGCCAGTCTGCATTTGTCTATGCAAATGAGGCCCCAGAGCAGAACTCCCCATCAGGCTGGGGAAGGGACTGGACAGTTACAAATGGGCTCCTTGCACAGTGATGAGAATTGAGTTAAGGCTTCCAGAAGCAATGGAGAGGGGGCTGCAGTCAATCTACACATGACTGACTGAGCTATCGTTTTAAGATCCTTGGTTGAGGACAAAAAATTCTGACTTGCATGAGAGTTTGAGCTTTCCACCTGAAGGTTGGGAAGAAGCCTCTTTGTGGTCTGTGGCTACGTGCCACTGGAGTTTTGTTTTTTTTTTTTTTTAATCTTTCCAGAAAGATCAGCTTCTTAAAATAGAATCAAAAGCTGGGGTTCCCTGCTTCTTCCCTGAGAAGGTGAAGTTTAATTGGCTATATTTCCCATTTTGAGCAAAAAAATCACAGAACATACTCAACTCCCTCATCAAATCAATCAGCCTATGGGCACAGCATGCATGCTCTTTCCACAGGTTGACTGGTTCCTGTCTAATAATGTTCAGCTTCAGTGGGTGGCCACTATACCACCCCCCCCACCCAGAGCTCCATCCTTGACTTCCTTCTTGTTTGAGCCCTTGAACCACCAGAAGTCACTGAACCCCCTGGGTAATCTGCCCTGTGCTTCCTGCTCTGCAGGGCACAGTAATGAAGTGCCATGAAGGACATATTCCTGACCCACTGGCTACCCACTGCCACTTCCAGATCAGGTCTCCCCAGGACCTCAGCTGGTTGCTTGTGGTCCCGCCACCCCTACAGATTATTTTGGAAATGGCTTTCTGGAGCCCTGGTTTGGGGGCAGGGGGTGAGGATGGAAATATTGCAGAGAAACTGTCCAGGTCGCCCAGATCCAACCTGTCATTCAAGGGCTACCATCTGGTACTCAGCGTTCTATGCAATACAAGGCCAGGCAGGGTAAGGATAAGAGTAGCCTCACCACTCTAGAAGAGCTAACACTTGGAGGTGATAAAAACTTGAAACTTATACCAGGGACATTCAGTAATAACTATCTTTATCTGTATTCCTGAGCAACCTTTGACTAAGTCAGGATTTCAGAAGTATTGGAAGGCCTCCGGTTGGCTTCTTCTCTGAAGGCATACCTTGAGCCACCATTCCAAGATGATGCCCGGGGCCACTCTCCCTCTTGTCTACCTTCCCCTTCTACCCACGACCATGTCTCTATTCATCCAGCTACTGACCCCTCTTCTTTGACTGCCAACGAGACTTAGTGTCCACCACACTGGCCCCCAGAACTATGAGCTCTGGACCCCTGGGCTGCAGCATACTGCCAGAGGGATGCACATCCATACACTATGAAGCATAAACTGTGGATATGTCAATCAAAAACCTACAATGATAATGATGATGATGATGATGCTAAGAACTTCCATTTGGGGAACATTTACTACATTCCAGACACTTTACATGAGTTTGACATGCAATATCTCATTGCATCTTCATCATTACCTTGCGAGCCTGGTACTATCATTAGCCCCATTTTGCAGACAAGGACACCAAAGCAAAGGTTTGAGCAATTTGCTCAAGATCACACAGGTAATACTTAGAAGTGCTGGAAATTAAACCCTGGCTGACAGATGCCGGAGACTAGGCCTTTA
>NW_011485388.1:12508-14771 GCF_000754665.1 Bison bison bison | reverse complement strand
AGAAAGACTTGAATGAACTTTTTGGCCAACCCAATACTTAGAAAGCCAAGCAGTGCCATCAATTGGCACTGGTAGCATCGCTGAGAGGGTAGGAAATTCAAATGAAGCCTTGGATCTTCTGAGGAGATGTGAGGAGGTGTTTCCATAGTTTCTTCCCTCTTTACTCTGTTGCTTTTGTTCATATGGGCAACAGAGTAAAGATCTCTTCATGGGAGAGATCAGAATCATGGTTCCAAACCCAGAACAAGCAACTTCTATGGTTGGCAGGCCCTCCAACCCAAGAAGCCTAATAGTGGGAGTGTCTTTTGCTTTCACACATATCATCCTGCTGGTCCTATTACATCCTTTTCCTGTATTCTGAACAAAACTTCCTGTCCAGCCAGAGAAAGTAGCCTCTGAGGAGGTGCTTGGTAACAACATCCAGGAAACTTCAAGGACAGCTTTACCATGACCTAACCAGAGCTTGGGCATGTCAGCCCCTTATTGTACAGAATGATTGCAACCTGGACAAGTTTCTCAGAAATCAAATCTTCACATATCAAAGCCTATTTTCCATTTAACTTTTAACATAAAATTGAAGATGTGTTTCTCTGAGAAAAAAAATGAGGCCCTGAGACTTAATAAAAAGCATGTTTATGAATGCGATGCAGCAACACACTTGAAAAATCACAAATGTGAATGGCAAAAAATGAGAATTTTCTTATAAAATATTAACCATGCCCCCAAATGAGTGGCAAGATCTGAATATAAAATAGCTGGTGTTATTTTGATGTCTGGCACAGTAGCTTAAAGGCCCCAAAGAAAAACAATGACAGCTTAACTGAACAGAACACATGGGACTGAAAAGTTGCCCAGCTCCTATAAAATTGCCTTTCTAATGTTCTACAGTGGGGTCCAGGCACATTATTTGGAGGCTCAGAGCCTGAGTTCTAGCACTCTGGAGAAGTTGCTGGATTTCAGAAATGAACAGGTTGATCTGGCCCAGAGAATAGACAAAGTGGCACAGCCGAGGCAATGTTTAAAAATGCCCCAGGAAATGAATTAATTGGGGCCATGGAGGTAAGTGGAAGACTATCTGGTAACACAAGACTTGAAACTCTGTAAAGTGAGACTTCGCTTAATGTATAATGAATCAGTCCCCCAATCTCTGTTGCTCTGGCGAATGTCTTTCCATGGAGTCTCTGGACAATGAGAAATTCCTCTGGCTTTCCACTCTTGGCACTTCCCCCAAAGTATGCTGCAAGGAACACCAATCCCAGAGGAGGCTCCATAAAGGAGTTCCATGAATAAAAAGTTTAAGAAATACCTAGTACTCCAAGTCAGTACTTCTCCAAATTTAATGTGCCTACAGATTGACTGAGGATCTTGTTACAATGTTGATTGTGACTCAGATAGTCTGGGGCAGAGGCCTGAGATGTTCCATTCCCAGCAAGCTGCCAGTCCTCACACAACACTTTGGTGGCAAGGCTCTAAATGTCCTCTTGGAGATTCATGATTCTCATTAGTATGTTAAGGGCTCTGTGAGACCCTGTAGTAAAGTTTAGCTTATCTAACCCAGCATTTGTCAAACTCACTTGTACCTGGAAACCTTTCTCTTCCTGTGGTACCTATTAATCCCACACACTGTGGAAGCCAATTGGGGAGTGCTGTTTAGGCTAATACTACTCTACCTGGAGTGACTTCACATCATCTGAGAAGTCGACATTTTGGGTCGTGGCCACAAACTTCATCTAGGGCTGGTTAATGGCCCTGCAGAGACAAAGGTATGCCAGGGCTGTGAATTGCCATTGGTTTCCAAAGATTCCAAGCTCAATGACAGCAAAATATCATAAAACTCTATTTACCATCCTGCCATACTCACCACATTCCAAAATGCTTTACAACCTTAATGTGGCTCAAGCTGAAATGAAAGCAGGGAAAAGTGAAGAGATTTGGAGCAGAGAGGAGCAGGCATTTTCGAAAGAGTGATGAAATGAGATGATGAGCAAATGGCACTGAAAGCAGACAGGAGGTAAGGGACTCAGGGGTTAGTTGGGGTGAGGAGGAAGGAATAGGCATCAGTAAGTGATGCTAGTGGGCAGGGTGTCCTGGAAGTGCAATGAAAAGAAAATATACAGTCTATAAAATCCAACCTTGGGACTTCCCTGGTGGTCCAGTGGCTAAGACTCTGTGTTCCCACTGCAAGGCACCCGAGTTTGATCCCTGGTCAGGGAACTAGATCCCACAAGCCACAACTAAAGATCCTGAGTGCCACAACTAAGAC
>NW_011485388.1:7891-10271 GCF_000754665.1 Bison bison bison | reverse complement strand
TAGTAGTTTAAAAAAAAAAAAAAAAGATGACTAAAAGCCTCTAGACTGCCAGCACTAGGCATGCAGGTTTGGGTCACCATCAAATTCAAAAAACAACATATCCACTGAAGAAAATATCGCATTTTTTTCATCTCAAGTAGTTTTGTAGCAACAGTATCTATCTAATTTTTTAGGTCATGAATCAAGGATGCTTTTCTCAGCTCTTGGGAAAGTCCCGTCAACTCTGCAAATGGGCCAAATTTGAATATTAGCCATAAGGGCTAGACACCCACAAGTACACAAAGACTCCCTCAAGTGCATACACAGACAGTCACTCTCCACATGCTGTGCCAACTTTGGGCCTCCCCTGCAAGACGTGGGCCCTGCTTCTCTGGATGGAAATAGCAGAGTGCGCGTCTGCGATGGTTCTTGGAGCCAGAACGAAGGGGCCATCCAGGGTCCTTGTCAAAACCAAATGGATCTGGGGTGAAATTTCAATCATCTCATCAGCTGGCACTAGATCCCTCTTAAGGAGAGAACTGGGACTGCCTTTAGGAAAAGATGTTGATAAGCTACTTGCCTTGACAGCATGGGTAGGCAGGAGTCAAGGCAACAGAAAAGGGAGCGTAATGCCGGGTGGGGAAAGTGAACAGAACTTTGGGGGTTACTGGGGAAGCAGAGAGGAGAGGAGTAGACAGAGGAAAGAGAGGGGGACTGGGGAACAGGCTGGGAGGCTAGAGCCTGACTGGGAAAATGACCATGGCCTAAGGCCCAGGATTCCCAAGTTTACATTTTCAGTTGTTTGTGCAAGCAACCAGAGAGAATCACCTGAGGGAGCTTTTTTAAAACCTGGGATGGCCCCGGGGCCTCCCTTCAGAGATTCTAATGTAATTAGTCTGGGGTGGGGCCTGGCATTAAGGCTTCTAATAGCTCCCCAAGTGATTCTGCACAAGTCAAAGCTTAGAACCACTGCTCCAGATGGAACTCTTTCAGGAGAACCAGGTGCTTGGGGTGGGTGGGGGATGAGGAGAAAGGAGGCCTTTCCTGGGAATGCAGGGGTCTGGGAGCATGGCGATTTGGAAGGATCTTTTGGGCAGGGAGGACCTGGATTAGAAGGATAACTGATGCCAGTTGTTTGATTTGCGCCTCAGCTGCCCAGTCCTTCCTCCCTGCCCAAGTAATTATGACTCCCGGCTCAGCTAGCCCATTATGCTTCTCCTAATTGCAAACATAACCTCTCTCCCCTTCCCATCAAGCATTATTTGCCCTGGATCCTATTTTGTTCATGAGCCTGCTTTTGACAAGTAAAGGCCAATGGATCTGATATATAAAAACTTTTCTTGGACCCCAAAAAATAATTGTATATTTTAACAAAGGTCTTCAGAGGACAATGCCCAGACTCACAACAATAATGACAAAGCATGGAGAACATATTCTGGGGTGAAAGGGACCTGTGTGTGTGTTAGCTGCTCAGTCGTGTCTGACTCTTTGCAATGCCAGGCTCCTCTGTCCAAGGGATTCTCCAGGCAAGAATACTGGAGTGGGTAGCTGTTCCCTTCTCCAGGGGATCTTTCCCACCCAGGGATCAAACCTGGGTCTCCCACATGGCAGGCAGATTCTTTACCATCTGCGCCACCAGGGAAGCCCAACTTCAAAGCACACTTTGTGAGTAGATGGCTAGCCATGAAGCTAATGACTAGAGATCCACGTAGAAGAAATGTCAGGAACAGCTGGGCCCATTCTTCCAGGGGTTACTGGAGACGGCACCCAGGAAAGGTCCAGCCATCCTCCAGCCACATGGGGCTCTTCTGGCCCCCAGCCACCAGCATCTTCCTCCCTACTCCTCCACCAGCCCTTCTAGCTCTTTACTCCTTCATTGTTTGCTACAGCTCTGAAGAAAATAAGCTCCACAGGCCAAGCTACCCTGTTAAAAGCTCACTCCATCATGGACATGGCAGGACTCAGCATTTTATTGGCGCTTTGGCCTTTGCCGGGGAAGACAGGCAGAGAAAGGCAGATCGCAGGTGCCAATTCCCCGGTTTTTATAGGTCCAAGCCCGAGGGATGGATCATCCTGTCACACCTCCCGAAGCTAAATGTGACAAATGAGCACTTTTCAGTGGGAAAACCATTAAGCGGGATGGCGCCACGGAGGAACAGTCCTCCTTCCCCTAGGCCCCTCCCTCCATGCGCTCCTGCCCTCCACACAGGGAGAGTCTAAGAGAAGGTGATGCTTCCGGAGGCCCTGGGGCCTCAGAGGCTACCAGAGACCTGTCTTCACAGCTGCTTTTCCCAGGCTGACTGATTCAGAGGCAGGAGCTCGAATGGAACAGGCTGCAAACTCTATGTCAGAATGAAACCTGTTAATTTGCTGACCCTTTCCTTCACCGAACTGGGCTTCC
>NW_011485388.1:4348-4969 GCF_000754665.1 Bison bison bison | reverse complement strand
GGCAACCCAGACTGTAACAAATAACTCCCCTCCTCCTGCATATTGAGGTGCATGGAGACTGAGCTGCTGAAAGTTTGCCTGCATCCCATTCTCAATGGGCTAGAAGGAAAGGGATGGGCCTATGGATAGGGAAAATGGTGAACCTGGCGGGGTTACCAGACCAGTGGGAGGCTACATTGTGACGTGGAGATAGATCTTTTCCTTTTTGAGGGAGTTATTCTCTAGGTCCTTCTGCCCATAAACAACTTTGCAACTTTTTGTTTTTACTGTGTTTTATCCTGTCATGGAAGCAATACAGGTATCATGTGTGTGTGTGTGGTTTTTTTAGAGGTCAAGATTTTTGGTCTTTGAATTTTATTATATTTTTTAAACTTTTAATTTTGTATTGGGGTATAGGTGATTAACAAATAATGTTGTGATAGTTTCAGGTGAACAGCAAAGGGATTCCTCCATACATATACTTGTATCCATTCTCTCCCAATCTCCCCTCCCATCCAGGCTGCCACATAACATTGAGCAGAGTTCCCTGTGCTGTTCAGTAGGTCCTTGTTAGTTATCCATTTAAAATATAGCAGTGTGTACATGTCCATCCCAAACTCCCTAACTATCCCTTCCCCCCTG
>NW_011485388.1:0-316 GCF_000754665.1 Bison bison bison | reverse complement strand
AGCTCTAAAATTCAATTCGTGTTTATGATTTTCCAAAAGGTTCCACCTCCAGATCACCTGATGTGCCAGAGGCCGCTCCCCACCCCCTCCCCAGTGCCCCAAGGAAGTGAGACACCCCTGGGGGTGAGAGCCTTCATTCCAGCCCTGCCTCTTCTACCCTTACACCTGATCAACAGTCAACAAATATATCAAATCAGACTTCTCTGGTGGCTCAGTGGTAAAGAACCAACCTGCCAATGCTGGGGACACAGGTTTGATCACTTGTCTGGGAAGATCTCACATGCCTCAGAGCAACTAAGCCCGTGCGCCACAACTA
>NW_011485387.1:15562-15893 GCF_000754665.1 Bison bison bison | reverse complement strand
AAAAAAATTATAAAAATATATATATATGAAGTATGCTTTAAAAAAAATGGGGTCTTCTTTTTTTTTTTTTTGCAAAGTAATCGGGTATAAAAGTGAAAATTAAAGCAATAATAGAGGATTTAAAATTTTTTTTTAAATTAAAAAAAATAAGAAATAAGAAAGAAAGAATGATCATAAAAATAGTAAAAATATATCTAGGACTTTCTCTGGTTTTGTTGTGAATATTGTGGGTTCAGTTCATTTTTGGCTAGTTCTTTGGCCCGACTTATATTTCTCAAGATCTATAGGCCCCTTCCTATGTAGTTGGTACTAACCGCAGGATTTTAATCTA
>NW_011485387.1:14328-14723 GCF_000754665.1 Bison bison bison | reverse complement strand
GCCGGCTATCTCTGTTCAGTCCTTTGTTCCGTGCGTGGGCCTGGCGGTGTCTTAGGTTAGGGCTGGCTTTTCGCGTGGTAGATATCCCACAGTCTGGTTTGCTAGCCCAAATTATTTCTCTCAGATAGCGCTCGGGGTATTCAGGCCAGATCCTTGCGATGCAGCCCGCGTCACGCCTCCCTGCCCACGCCGCGCCTCCCTGCCCAGCCCCCGCTTGCTAATGGTGGATGCAGGCGCCTGCGCTGCTTCTCCGCTGGGGGAGTTACCATAGGGCTCACAATGTGCGGGTTTTAATTGTTTATTTATTTTTCCTCCCTGTTATGTTGCCCTCTGTGCTTCCAAGGCTCGGCACAGATTCAGCAGTGAGAAGGTTTCCTGGTGTTTGGAAACTTCTT
>NW_011485387.1:9057-14228 GCF_000754665.1 Bison bison bison | reverse complement strand
TCCCAGGACGGAACTCCGTCCCTCCCTCTTTTGTCTCTTTTTTTGTCTTTTATATTTTTTCCTACCTCTTTTTGAAGACTTGGGTTGCTTTTCTGGGTGCCTGATGTCCCTCTGCCAGCATTCAGAAGTTGTTTTGTGGAATTTACTCAGCGTTTAAATGTTCTTTTGATGAATTTGTGGGGGAGAAAGTGTTCTCCCCGTCCTACTCCTCTGCCATCTTAGCTCCTCCTCCACTAATGAAACTTTTTTTTTCCCCAAATAATTTTACAAAGAACTTCAACATATATATGAAAATATAAAAGTAGTATTTAGTATTTTATTAGTACAAAAGTATTTTGCAAGTTCAAGTTTATAATGTTTATTTATACAATCAATCAGCAAGTATGAAGCTGTTTTGATGAGCAAAATGAATGATCATATAATTATTTCACTATGTTTTTTTAATTTATTTTTTGTCAATTTAGGTCATTTGTTTATGTTCTTATTAAAGCTGAAACCATATTTTAAAAAGGAATCCCAGACCAAGTATTTGCAAAGCTTTTGAAATACCTCTCTTGCATATCACTCTTTAAGAAACACATTTTGAAAGCCATAGATATGGGACAACATTTAAAACTGTACTTATTGTTTTGGAGAAACACTCCAAAATGTTTCTCTGGAATGAAGGGCAAGTGATGCTTCATTTTACCTCTTCCTTCCATCCTAGCTTGCATCAGTCAGATCAGCTCTACTATGTTAGACTTCCACTAAAGGTTTTGTTTGACAGGCATACTCCATCACTGTTAGTGGCAGCATAGTATTTCATTACATGAGGTAGGGGGATAGTGTGAGGAGAATCTATTATAAGACAAGTTTCCTGGGCTTGGAAAGGCTTGAAAATAACTCATTTTTGTGACATATTGATTACTCAAATGAAGAAACTGAGTCTTTTTTATGAGACAAATCTCTCATCTATGGCCATACAGTGCTTCAGTGGCAGAATCTAGGTAAGAGTGACTCTGTTCAAATGTGTGCAAAGGCTCCTGTACCACTCATAATAAAAGTCAAAATCCACTTCCTTTTTCTTTTGTTACTTCTCTGCCTCATTCTTCCACCATTCTTTCCCTCAGTCTCACCACTTCATTCATGCTTGCCTGCTTACTATTTCATATACACCACAAGCACATTTCTAACTTACCCTTAAAAGCTGTTTCTATCAATACCTGAACTGCATTTTTCCCAAATAGCTTTATGGCTTACTCCTTTGCCTTATTCAAATATTTTCCCAAAAGAAACCTGACCATTGTATTTAATACTACAAACTGTCTCCATATCCAGCACTCCTGATGCACTTTACCTTGTTTTAACTTTTCTGTTTTCCATATAATTTATTGTCTTCAAATATAAGATACAATTTACATATTTATTAGCTTTGCTCTTATTGTCTTTCTTCCTCTGGCATGTGAGTTCCAAAAAGGCAGATATTGTCTATTTTGTTCCTTCTGTGTCTTATTAGTAAGTATTCAATAAATATTTGGAGTTGAATAATATCTACTCTCTCTGTCTAGGTTGTCTTCTAGAGCCTCTCTTTCCGGCTCAGTGTATTGTCATTCCCTGACACTTGTCCTGCATTTTGAATGCCACAGAGCACATGGCCTTCACTTGACAGGCTATGAAGTCCTCATGACATTTTGGGCTCTAGTGACTGTAGTCACATATAGCTTGAATGTAGGGTTGTAAATAGTTAAAAATGTTCTGGATATGAAGATTACCATGGACTTCCTGTCTGAAATCAACAAAACAAACTTTCTTCCTTTTTTATGCAGGCAGAATGGATGAAATTGAACAGGTGAAATGGCAAGAATAATTGGATTCCCTTATCAGAGGGAAACTTCCCCCAAAGTAGTAGCCATTAAAGGGAAAATGTACAATAGAATCATTTTATTAATTCTGTAGACATCAAGGGTTAATCATGAAAAAAAGAAACCCAATTCTCTTCACACAATACAAGACACCTATTAATTTCAAAGTAATATTAGATCTAAGAAAATAAAATATATGTCTGTATTTTGGAAATGTGCTCCCTTTATGGTAAACAAGTAAAGGAAAAAGCAAACCCACATTTTTCACTCTTGGGAAAATAAAGAGGAAACTTGAATTGTAGGATCCAAATCTATTGCCTTCCCTGGGGAAAGTCAGCATTGGTGCAAAATTGCATAGATCTGAAGCAATGGGATGGAGAAAATAAGGTGAGAAAGGAATGACTAGGATCAAACCAGACCATCTAATTATCCAGGGGGTTAAAAAATGGGAAGAAGGGTGGAATTTCATGGATCTGTTAGTAATACCTGTGTGAAATTGGGTTTGGGGTAGTAGGTGATGGTTTAGAGCATATGGAAAATAATTTTGTTGTCTTTCTTAAGCATAGGTAATGGGAGAAGTCTTACCAGAGATTGGAAGGTAAATGGCTCAATATTGTTCTTAGAACTTTCCAAATCCCTGGGAATATCCATATAGCATAATTTCAGGAGAACTGCTCCAAAGCAAGAAAATTACTAAAATAACTCTGATGCAATTTATATATTTATCTTTTGGGCAAAGGCCCAACCTTACTTCCATCACACACATAGCTGAAAAAATTCAGTCTTTGGGTCCCTATGTACCACACAAGATAAATTGGCTGTTTCACTTAGCTTAAAGAATAACAGGAAAATAAATTAAGATATTTTTAATATACCCACATTGCCTAGATGAAGGCCAATAAAAGCCACCCTCAACCACTGAGCTCCTTGCAGCTGTTGTAGATCTGTTAGGATTGAAATCTTCACTCTCTATCCTCAGTGGTTCCATGATTATGCTTGTTCTATTTTTTTTTTTCCAATGAAGAAACAGATTCCCATTAACCCCACAAAATGTATGCTTCAAAAAAATTTATTTAGCTCTTCTCCTTTATCCAGCAGCCTATGCTCCATGTACCATTTCTTTGACTCAGAAGCTCTTTGAATGAACTGCTCTGGGAATGTATAGGGAAAAAATGTATAATATGAGGGGTACGGGCAACTGGGAAGTCAGGGCAGAGAATGGCTTTTGTAAGAGATTTGGAAAAAAGCTTTTCAGTTTTGCCATCCCTGGTCCACTGAATGTCATGCCCATAGATGTCAAAAACAAGCTTTATTTGAGATTAATGACCAATTGTTAGTTACAAATTAGAACCAGTTCTTAACCATGGTTGCTTTTGATTGACTTCAGAACAGAAACTAAGCCTGTGTTGATAATTAACTAATACAGAAATATCCCTTTAATGAGAAATAGAGTGGAAGAGGGTATGGGGAGGGGCAGGGAATAAACTCCCCTAATTAACTAAATGTTTAGTTAATAGAGAGATTTCTGAGCACATTATCCCATCATTCTTGTTCTTGAGTCATAAACACTGACACTTATAATCTTATTTACTCTTTCTGAAACCCTAATGAGGGAATATTGTTATCTCTTTTCTGTAGACAGAAAAAAAGGAGGCTCAGAGAGGCTTTAGCTGACTAGATGAAGGTCACATAATTATTAATTGAGTTGAGACTCAAAGTCAGTCCTTTGACTCCAAATTCAATTGTTATTGTTATTTATAAATTAGATTCTGTCACTGTTCATCTAGGAAATGTTTGCTATAGAAGAATTGAAATATCAGAAAATACTCTTAAAAATGAAATTTTCAAAACCATAGTGTAATCATGGACCCATAATAATGGTCACTACTTACTAACTTCTTATGTTCTAGGCCTTTTACATTTGTTATTTTGAATACCCCTAATTTTATAGAGAAGGAACTGATGGTTCAGAAAGTTTAGCATACTGTATAATTTATTTATTTGTTATGTCTGTTATTTATTGTATTCCTCTCTGAAGTAGATTAGTAGGTTGCAAACTCCATGAGGACAAGGATCCCCAGTGCTTAGAACAATTATCAGCATATTGTAAGTATTCTAATAAAAAATCTTTTTAATGTGAGTGCCAGTATCATTCAGACTTCTCCAGTGAAACATAACCAACAGGATATTTATGATTTCTTTTAAGGAATTGGCTCATAGTTGGGAGGTTGGTGATCCAAAATTTATAGGACAAGCTGGCAAACTGGAAACTCAGGCAGGACTTGATGATATAATCTTGTCACAGAGTTGCTTCTTCAAAGAACCTTGTTTTTTTGCTGTTAAGGCCTTCAACTGACTGGATGAAGAAGTGAAATGATAGTCACTCAGTTGTGTCCAACTCTTTGCAACCCCATGGACTGTAGCCCTCCAGGCTCCTCTGTCCATGGAATTCTCCAGGCAAGAATACTGGAGTGGGTAGCCATTCCCTTCTCCAATGGATCTTCACAACCCAGGGATCAAACTCAGGTATCCTGCACTGTGGGCAGATTCTTTACCATCTGCACCACCAGGGAAGACTGATTGGATGAGACCCACCTATTATTGAGGGTAATCTATGTAAAATCAACTGCTTGTAGAGGTTAACCATATATACAACATACCTTCACCAGGATCCCCTATATTAGTGTTTAATTAAACCTCTGAGCACTATAACTTAGTCAAGTCGACACATGAAACTAAAAATCACAGTGCTCAAGTTCATATGATTAAGTAAGTGGTGTTGCTGGGACTTAAATAAAAATCCAGGTCTCTGTGATTCTGGAATTTATCATCTTTTCCTTTATACCACATGAATATATAACCTGGAAGGAATTTGACTGATCATGTGGTCTAATTCTACAATAATAGATATGAAAATATGGAAGATGGGTAGAGAGAAGGAGAGGTAAGGCACAGGAAGTTGCTCAAATTCACTCTCAGATTTCCAGACTTCCCTCCCCTTATATGTTAACTAGGATTTGCATAATCTGTTTTTAATTCTTGCTGTTGTGATTAAGGAATGGGAGGAACACTGAAGAGGGTGTCAAAACTGTGCTAAATGTGTGGCATAGGCCATACATACTCTGGAAATAGATTTGGTAAAAGGTTATTGAGCTTTATGACTGTTATTTCCTTCTGTCTTTTAAAGTTGACCCCAGATACTTAATGCCCCTGCACTAAATTGTTAACCTTAAAAGTTTGAAATGTTAAATTTCATGGTATGTGCACTTTTACACAATAAAAAGGGATTTCTAAAAAGTTGATCAAAGAGTGGGAATAAAAACTTGAATT
>NW_011485387.1:3325-8746 GCF_000754665.1 Bison bison bison | reverse complement strand
TTGCAGTCCTAGGAACTCTCAAGAGTCTTCTCCAACACCACAGTTCCAAAGCATCAATACTTCAGTGCTCAGGTTTCTTTGTAGTCCAACTCTCACATCCATACATGACTACTGGAAAAACGATGGCTTTGGCTAGATGGACCTTTGTCAGCAAAGTAACGTCTCTGCTTTTTAATATGCTGTCTAGGTTGGTCATAATTTTTCTTCAAAGGAGCAAGGGCCTTTAAATTCCGTGGCTGCACTCACCATCTGCAGTGATTTTGGAGCCCCCCAAAATAAAGTCTCTCACTGTTTCCATTGTTTCCCCATCTATTTGCCGTAAAGTGATGGGACTGGATGCCATGATCTTAGTTTTCTGATGATGAGTTTTAAGCCAACTTTTTCACTCTCCTATTTCACTTTCATCAAGAGGCTCTTTAGTTCTTCTTCGCTTTCTTCCATAAGGGTGGTGTCATCTGCATATCTGAGGTTATTGCTATTTCTCCTGACAATCTTGATTCCATCCTGTACTTCTTCCAGCCCAGCATTTTGCATGATGTACTCTGCATATAAGTTAAATAAGCAGGTGACAATACACAGCCTTGATGTACTCCTTTCCCAATTTGGAACCAGTCTGTTGTTCCATGTCCAGTTCTAAATGTTGCTTTTTGATCTGCATACAGATTTCTCAGGAGGCAGGTCAGATGATCTGGTATTTCCCTTTAAGAATTTTCCACAGTTTGTTGTAATCCATACAGTTAAAGGTTTTGGAGCAGTCAATAAAGCAGAGATAGGTGTTTTTCTGGAACTTTCTTGCTTTTTCGGTGCTCCATTGGATATTGGCAATTTGATCTCTGGTTCCTCTGCCTTTTCAAAATCCAGCTTGAATATCCAGATGTTCACAGTTCACGTACTGTTGAAGCCTGGCTGGGAGAATTTTGAGCACTACTTCACTAGCATGTGAGATGAGTGCAATTGTGCAGTAGTTTGAAAATTCTTTGGAAGTGCCCTTATTTGGCATTGGAATGAAAACGGATCTTTTCCAGCTTGTGGCCACTGCTGAATTTTCCAATTTTGCTGGCATATTGAGTGCAGCACTTTCACAGCATTACTTTTTGTATTTGATGTAGCTCAACTGGAATTCTATCACCTTCACTAGCTTTGTTCATACTGATGTTTCCTAAGGCCCACTTGACTTCTCATTCCAGGATGTCTGGCTCTAGGTGTGTGATCACACCAGAGTGCTTATGTGGGTCATGAAGATCATTTTTATATAATTCTTCTGTGTATTCTTGCCACCTCCTTTTAATGTCTCCTGTTACTGTTATGTCCATACTGTTTCTGTCCTTTATTGTGCCCATCTTTGCATGAAATACTCCCTTGGTATCTCTAATTTTCTTGAAGAGATCTCTAGTCTTTCCCATTCTATTGTTTTCCTCTATTTCTTTGCATTGATTACTGAGGAAGGCTTTCTTTTCTATCTTTGCTATTCTTTGGAACTCTGAACTCAAATGGGTATATCTTTCCTTTTTTCCTTTGCCTTTAGCTTCTCTTCTTTTCTCAGCTATTTGTAAGGTCTCCTAAGACAATCATTTTGCCTTTTTGCATTTGTCTTTCTTGGTGATGTTCTTGATCACTGACTCCTAGACAATGTCGTGAACTTTTTCCATAGTCCTTCAGGCACTCTATCAAATCTAATTCCTTAAATATATTTTTCAGTTCCACTGTATGATCCTAAGGGATTTTATTTAGGTCATACCTTAATGGTCTAGCGGTTTTCCCTACTTTCTTTAATTTAAGTCTGAATTTGGCAATAAGCAGTTCATGATCTGAGCCACAATCAGCTCCTGGTCTTATTTTTGCTGACTCTATAGAGCTTCTCCATCTTTGGCTGCAAAGAATATAATCAATTTGATTTCAGAGTTGACCACTTGGTGATGTCCATGTGTAGACTCTTCTCTTGTGTTGTTGGAAGAGGGTGTTTGCTATGACGAGTGCATTCTCTTGGCAAAACCCTGTTAGCCTTTTACCTGCTTCGTTTTGTACTCCAAGGCCAAATTTGCCTGTGACTCGATATCTCTTGACTTCCTACTTTTGCATTCCAGACACCTGTAATGAAAAGAACATCTTTTTTGGGTCTTAGTTCTAGAAAGTCTTGTAGGTCTTCATAAAACCATTCAACTTCAGCTCCTTCAGCATTACTGGTTGGAGCATAGACTTGGATTATTGTGATATTGAATGGTTTGCCTTGGAAATGAACATATGTCATTCTGTCATTTTTGAGATTTCATCCACGTACTGCCTTATGGACTCTTTTGTTGACTATGATGGCTACTCCATTTCTTCTAAGGGATTCTTGCCTACAGTAGTAGATTTAATGGTCATCTGAATTAAATTCACCCATTCCAGTCCATGTTAGCTCACTGATTTCCTAAAATGTTGATATTCGCTCTTGCCATCTCTTGTTTGACCACTTTCAATTTTCCTTGATTCATGGGCCTAACATTCCATGTTCCTATGCAATATTGCTTTTTACAGCATTGGGCTTTACTTCCATCACCAGTCACATCCACAACTGGGTGTTGTTTTTGCTTTGGCTCTGTCTCTTTATTCTTTCTGGAGTTAGTTTTCCATTCTTCTCCAATAGAATATTGGGCACCTACCAACCTGGGGAGTTCATCTTTTAGTGTCACATCTTTTTGCCTTTTCGTATTGTTCATGGGGTTCTCAAGGCAAGAGTACTGAAGTGGTTTGCCATTTCCTTCCCCAGTCAATCATATTTTATCAGAATTCTCCACCATGACCCGTCCATCTTGGGTGGCCCTACATGGCATGGCTCATAGTTTCATTGAGTTACACAAGACTGTGGTCCATGTGATAAGTTTGATTATTTTTCTGTGATTGTGGTTTTCATTCCTCTGATGGATAAGTATAGGAGACTTATGGAAGCTTTCTGATGGGAAGGACTGACTGTGGTGGAAACTAGGTCTTGTTCTGATGGATGGGGCCATGCTCAGTAAATCTTTAATTCAATTTTCTATTTATGGATGGGGCTGTGTTCCCTTCTGGTTGTCTGATCTGAGATCAAACTATCGTGGAGTTAATGAAGATAATGGCAACCTCATTCATAAAGTCCAGTGCATGCAGTGCTGCACTCAGGGACCCCAACCCTACAGCAAGCCACCTCCAACCCATGCCTCTGCCAAAGACTCTTGGACATTCACAGGCAAGTCTGCATCAGTCTCTTCTGGAAGCAATGTTCCTTTCTCCTGGATCCTGTGCCCAAGGTTTTGTTTGTGCCCTTCAGGAGTCTGTTTTCCCAGTTCTGTGTAAGTTCTCATGGCTTTATGGTAGGATTAATGGTGACCTTCACCAAGAGGGCTTTTGCCACACCCAGGTCTGGTGCACCCAGAACCCCTGTTCCTGAAGCAAGCCACTGTTAACCCATACCCCCACAGGGACATTCAAACACTCAAAGACAGGTCTGGCTCAGTCTCTGTGGGGTCTCCTGGAGTGCAAAAGTCTTGTTTGAGCCTTCCAAGTGTCTCTGGTAGGTATGTGGTTCCAAAATTATAATTCCCTGCTGAACAACCATCAGCAGGACAAAGTTGGATCCTACCAAAAAATGATACCCCATGTGCAAGGGCAAAGGAGAAGCCACAGCATGATGGTAGGAGGGGCGAAATTGCATTTGGAATCAAACCCATATCTACATATATAAATTATATTTTTTAATACTTAGATCAACAGTGTGAGATTGTAAATATTATAAATAAACTTTGACCCATAAAAAATTAAATAACTTGTCCATAGTTAGAAGATAGGAAGGCCAGGACTTGAAATCAAGTGCCTTAACTCTTATCCATTTCAATAGCAACATGAAAATTAATGATGATGATTATAATCAGGTATTATATATGGAGAACACTTATTCAAAGACCTATTTATAAGGTTAGTCATATTTTATCATTTATATTTTTGTAGGAGCTACCCCACGCCCCCACACCCAAGGCCAGGGGCAGTGGCTGGGAGGAGCTACCCCACACCCCAGGCCAGGGGCGGTGACTGGGAGGAGTAACCTCACATCCAAGGAGCAGTGGCTGTGTGGGTGCAGGAAGGCCTAGAGGAGCTATCCCACGTTGAAGGTCAGGAAGGGCGGCGGTGAGGAGATACCCTTCATCCAAGGTAAGGAGCAGCAGCTGCGCTTTGCTGGAGCAGCTGTGAAGAGATACCCCACGCCCAAGGTTAGAGAAACCCAAGTAAGACGGTAGGTGTTGCAAGAGGGCATCGGAGGGAGGACACGCTGAAACCATACTCACAAAAAACTAGTCAATCTAATCACACTAGGACCACAGCCTTGTCTAACTCAATGAAACTAAGCCACGCCCGTGGGGCAACCCAAGACAGGTGGTTCATGGTGGAGAGGTCTGACAGAATGTGGCCCACTGGAGAAGGGAATGACAAACCACTTCAGTATTCATGCCTTGAAAACCCCATGAACAGTATGAAAAGGCAAAATGATAGGATACTGAAAGAGGAACACTTCAGGTCAGTAGGGGCCCAATATGCTACTGGAGATCAATGGAGAAAGAACTCCAGAAAGAATGAAGGCGTGGAGCAAAGCAAAAACAATACACAGCTGTGGATGTGACTGGTGATACAAGTAAGGTCTGATGCTGTAAAGAGCAATACTGCATAGGAATCTGGAATGTCAGGTCCATGAATCAAGGCATTTTGGAAGTGGTCAAGCAAGAGTGAATGTCAACATTCTAGGAATCAGAGAACTAAAATGGACTGGAATGGATGAATTTAACTCAGATGACCATTATATATACTACTGCGGGCAGGAATCCTTCAGAAGAAATGGAGTAGCCATCATGGTCAACAAAAGAGTCTGAAATCCACTACTTGGAAGACAAACCATTCAATATCCCAGTAATCCAAGTATATGCCTCAACCAGTAATGCTGAAGAAGCTGAAGTTGAATGGTTTTGTGACGACCTACAAGACCTTTTAGAATTAACACCCCAAAAAGATGTTCTTTTCATTATAGGGGACTGGAATGTAAAAGTAGGAAGTCAAGAAACACCTGGAGTAACAGGCAAATTTGGCCTTGGAATATGGGATGAAGCAGGGCGAAGACTAATAGAGTTTTGCCAAGAAAATGCACTGGTCATAGCAAACACCCTCTTCTGACAACACAAGAGAAGACTCTAAACATGGACATCAACAGATGGTCAACACCAAAATCAGACTGATTATATTCTTTGCAGCCAAAGATGGAGAAGCTCTATACGGTCAACAAAAACGAGACCAGGAGCTGACTGTGGCTCAGATCATGAACTCCTTATTGCCAAATTCAGACTTAAATTGAAGAAAGTAGGGAAAACCACTAGACCATTCAGGTATGACCTAAATCAAATCCCTTATGAGAATACAGTG
>NW_011485387.1:2386-2543 GCF_000754665.1 Bison bison bison | reverse complement strand
CAGGATAATCACGATGGTGTGATCACTCATCTAGAGCCAGACATCCTGGAATGTGAAGTTAAGTGGGCCTTCAAAAGCATAACTACAAACAAAGCTAGTGGAGGTGATGGAATTCCAGTGGAGCTATTTCAAATCCTGAAAGATGATGCTGTGAAAG
>NW_011485387.1:307-1124 GCF_000754665.1 Bison bison bison | reverse complement strand
TATACATTTCAACTCCATTTCCTCCTTTTTCCTGGACAAAAGGAATTGCAATCTTTGCATTACTTTTGTCAAGCAAAAAACAGCAAAAAATCTAATATGCTAATGATGTCTGGAGTTGCCACCACTCCCACAGCTAGTACTCAGTTGTTACAGTGGCTGTTTATTTTCTGTTCTGGCTGGAAAACAGGAAAACAGAAGTACTTCACAGGAAATTGATAGAACTGAATGGTAAAGAAATCACCTAAGCTCTCTGGCTAAGAGTGACTCATGTAGCCTAAATTGGGGCTGTGGTAAGTGATAAGATGCGACTAGGGAAATGGATTTAGCAAGTCAGGGCAATCAAGGCACTTTTTGAGAGTGTGGATTTCTTCCTCAGGAACCACAGAAACAGATCCTGCTACATAGTGAAAGTGTCAGTTGCTCAGTCATGTCTGACTGTTTGTGATCCCATAGACTGTAGCCCATTGGGTTTCTTTGTCCATGGAGTTCTCCAGGCAGGAATACTGGAGTGGGTAGCCACTCCCTTCTCCAGTGGATCTTCCCAACTGAGGGACTGAACCTTGGTCTCCTCCATTGAGGGCAGATTCTTTACTGTCTGAGCTACCAGGGAGTCCCCTACAAAGTAGGCATCAATAAATGCTTGCTGAATGAATAAATAAAAATAATAGTAGCTAAGATAGTCATGATGGTGTGATCACTCACCTAGAGCCAGACCTCCTGGAATGTGAAGTCAAACAAAGCTACTGGAGGTGATGGAATTCCAGTTGAGCTATTTCAAATCCTGAAAGATGATGCTGTGAAAGTGCTGCACTCAGTA
>NW_011485387.1:0-207 GCF_000754665.1 Bison bison bison | reverse complement strand
TGCCAACAAAGGTCTGTCTAGTCAAGGCTATGGTTTTTCCTTGATCATGTATGGATGTGAGAGTCGGACTGTGAAGAAGGTTGAGTGCTGAAGAATTGATGCTTTTGTACTGTGGTGTTGCAGAAGGCTCTTGAGAGTCCCTTGGACTGCAAGGAGATCCAACCAGTCCATTCTGAAGGAGATCAGCCCTGGGATTTCTTTGGAAGG
>NW_011485386.1:5098-6075 GCF_000754665.1 Bison bison bison | reverse complement strand
CTTACATTCCCCCAAACAATGGCTTAAGTGTGAAACTTGGATATCTGGGGGGAAAAGACCCTCAGGTTTTTTCACAGGTTCTTTTTCCTTAAGGACACACATACTACCCTGATAACCTCTTGTCACCAGCTGTGTCCTCCCTGAAGTATCTTTTTAAATATCATTTTGTTTACAGGATTCCTGAATTCCCAATAAAAAATAACAGCCCTCTCTCTTATGAAAGTGAAAGTGTTAGTCACTCAGTCATGTCCAATTCTTTGCTACCCAATGGACTGTAGCCTGCCAGGCTTCTCTGTCCATGGGCTTCTCCAGGAAAGAATACTGGAGTGGGTAGCCATTCCCTTCTCCACAGGATCTTCCCAAGCCAGGGATTGAACCGAGGTCTCCTGCATTGTAAGCAAAATTCATAACCATCTGGGTGAACACTTCATAGCAGCTGCCACCACCTGGCATGAAATATATTTGCTAATATTCTTTCCTCATTCATGATTAGATTGTAGGACTTTTGTAGGACAAAGCTGAGACAAGAAGCCACGAAGAATCCTTTAAGGGGATGAGATTCAAACTTTATGTGTGTGTGTGTGTGTGTGTGTCTGCTCAGTTGTGTCCAACTCTTTGTGACCCGGTCAGGCTCCTGTGTCCATGGGATTATCCTGGCAAGAATACTGGAGTGGGTGGCCATGTCCTCCTCCAGGGTGTCTTCCCAACCTAGGGATCGAACTCACATCTCCTGAAGCTTCTGAATTAGCAGCTGGATCTGTTTACCATTAGTGCCACCTGGGAAGCCCTATTAGAATATAATGATATACATTAAACAACACATATTTTTAAAGTATAGGTGATAGATGGAGGAGAATGATTTTCCCTGAGTAATGTCAGTAATACGGTATATGAAGGTGTATGTGTGTGCACGCACTCTAGTCATTCAGTCATGTCTGACTCTTTGTGACCCCATGGACTGTAGCCCACTAATCTCC
>NW_011485386.1:4457-4998 GCF_000754665.1 Bison bison bison | reverse complement strand
CACTAATCTCCTCTGTCCAGGGGATTCTCCAGGCAAGAATACTGGAGTGGATTGCCACGCCCTTCTCGATACGAGGTATATAGGGATTTCAAGCATTCTTCCACCACTAGAAACATCAATTTGAATAACTGTCTGTATACAACAATACACTTGTAAGTGTCAGGATACTAGGCTGTTGATTATACTACATTAATAAGAGAAAAAATTAATAAACACATTTTTATGTTATCCTCATTACAACTTTTCCACAAGTGGGCAACAAAGCATGGAGACAGACACCCTCCCCCTGACAGAAAGAAGTTGAAGTGTTTGTCTGACCTCATTGTAACCCATACACCAGGCTACCCCCTACAGTCTCAGGCTCCAGGCAGACTTCCCCACACTGAGACTCTGGTAGAACAACGTCCATGCCCCCAAGCCTGAGGACATCCTGCATTGACCCTATCTGTAAGCCTGTCCTGAGAATAGGATACCATATGATTGCTGAGACCCTAGGCTCCAAGCTTATCTAAGCACCAAGTCAGCATGACTCCTGTTAACC
>NW_011485386.1:4084-4357 GCF_000754665.1 Bison bison bison | reverse complement strand
GGTTGCCATTTCCTTCTCCGATGCAGGAAAGTGAAGGTGAAAGTGAATCGCTTAGTCGTGTCCGACTCTTCGCGACCCCATGGACTGCAGCCTACCAGTCTCCTCTGCCCGTGGGACTTTCCAGGCAAGAGTACTGGAGGGGGTGCCATCGCCGTCTCCTCTTCCACCACTAGAAACATCAATTTGAATAACTGTCTGTATACAACAGTACCTTTGTAAGTGTCAGGATTCTAGGCTGTTGATTATAGTACATTAATAAGAGAAAAAATTAGT
>NW_011485386.1:0-316 GCF_000754665.1 Bison bison bison | reverse complement strand
TTATTTCCATACCCCCATGTACTTTATCTCTTGCTGACATTTATCAACATCTGTTTCACCTCAACAATGTTTAGAGTCAGTATGTAATTAAGGAAGAAAGTCATGACCTATTCAGGCTGCATTATCCAGATGTATTTTTTTCCACAGTCTTTTCAGAGTTGGGCGATATTCTCCTGAGTTTGCTGTCCTGTGACTGGTTTGTGACCATTGACTACTTTGTGACCATCAGATTACATGCGTCTTTTCAAATTATGGTTTTCTCCAGATATATGCCACAGAAGTAGGGTTGTGGGATCATATGGTAGCTCTATTTATA
>NW_011485385.1:17634-18887 GCF_000754665.1 Bison bison bison | reverse complement strand
GTAGGTGCCCAATATGCTACAGGAGAAGAATGGAGAAAAATAAAGAGAAGGAGACAAAGTGAAAACAACACCCAATTGTGAATGTGACTGCTGATGGCAGTAAAGTCTGATGCTGTAAAGAACAATATTGCATAGGAACCTGGAATGTTAGGTCCATGAATCAAAGGAAATTGGAAGTGGTCAACCAGGAGATGGCAAGAGTGAACATCAACAGTTTAGGAATCAGTGAACTAAAATGGACTGGATTGGGTGAATTTTATTCAGATGACCATTATATCTACTACTGTGGGCAAGAATCACTTAGAAGAAATAGAGTAGCCCTCATAATCAACAAAGAGTATGAGATGGAGTACTTGGGTGCAATATCAAAAATGACAGAATGATTTCTATTTGTTTCCAAGGCAAACCATTCAATAACACAGTAATCCAAGTCTATGCCACAACCACTAAGGCTGAAGAAGCTGAAGTTTAACAGTTCTATAAAAACCTGCTATACCTTCTAAAACTAACACTGAAAAAGATGCTCTTTTCATTATAGGGAACTGGAATGGAAAAGTAGGAAGTCCAGAGATACCTGAAGTAACAAGTAAATTTGGCATTGGAGTACAAAACAAAGCAGGTCAAAGGCTAACAGAGTTTTGCCAAGAGAATGCACTGAACATAGTAAACACCTTCTTCCAACAACAGAAGAGAAGGTTCTACACATAGACATCACCAGACGATCAATACTGACATCACATTGATTATATTCTTTGCAGCCAAAGATGGAGAAGCAAAAAAAAGTCAGATCTGAGACTCTGTCTCAGATCATGAACTCCTTATTGCAAAATTCAGACTTCAATTGAAGAAAGTAGGGAAAACCACTAGACCATTCAGGTATGACCTAAATCAAATCCCTTATCATTAAACAGTGGAAGTGACAAATAGATTCAAGCCAATAGATCTGATAGAGTGCCTGAAGAACTGTGGATGGATGTTCATGACAATGTACACGAGACAGTGATCAAGACCATCCCCAAGAAAAATAAATGCAAAAAAGCAAAATGGTTGTTTGAGGAAGCCTCACAAATAGATGAGAATAGAGGAGAAGAGAAAGACAAAGGAGAAAAGGAAAAGATATACCCACTTGAATGCAGAGTTCCAAAGAATAGCCAGGAGAGATAAGAAAGCCTTCCTCAGTGATCAATGCAAACAAATAGAGGAAAACAATAGAATGGGAAAGACTAGAGATCTCTTCAAGAAAATTAGAGATA
>NW_011485385.1:14461-14952 GCF_000754665.1 Bison bison bison | reverse complement strand
CTTCAATCTTTCCCAGCTTCAGGGTCTTTTCCAATGAGTCAGCTCTTTGCATCAGGTGGCCAAAGTATTAGAGTTTCAGCATTAGTCCTTCCAATGAATACTCAGGGTTTATTTCCTTTAGGATTGACTGGTTTGATTTTTTTGTCCAAGGGACTCTCAAGAGTCTTCTCCAATTCCACAGTTTGAAAGCATCAGTTCTTCAGCACTCAGTCTTTTCTATGGTCCAACTCTCACATCTGTACATGACTACTAGATAAAATATAGTTTTGACTGGATGGACCTTTGTTGACAATATGGTGTCTCTACTTTTTAATACATTAATTTTCTGCTTGGTCTTCCCAAACCAGCATATCTTGAGTATTTGTTATGTGATAGGAAAAGTTCTAAATATTTCATGTATATTAACCATAATTAGCCTTTTCCCCACTCCAGTACTCTTGCCTGGAAAATCCCATGGACAGAGGAGCCTGGTGGGCTGCAGTCCATGGGGT
>NW_011485385.1:11773-14361 GCF_000754665.1 Bison bison bison | reverse complement strand
TCACTTTAACTTTTCATTTCCATGCATTGGAAAAGGAAATGGCAACCCACTTCAGTGTTCTTGCCTGGAGAATCCCAGGGACTGGGGAGCCTGGAGGGCTGCCGTCTATTGGGTCACACAGAGCCAGACACGACTGAAGTGACTTAGCAGCATCAGTAGCAGTAGCAGCAGCCTTTTAATCTTCATAAAATGCTGGTGGTAAGTGCAATTACTTTCTCTTTTTCAAATGGGAAACAGATGTAGAGAAATTGAAGGACTTTCCTAAGGTTACTTGGATATGTAATGTCAGAGCTGCGTTTTGAATTATGGCAGTCCATATGGTGACTGCAGCCATGAAATTAAAAGATGCTTACTCCTTGGAAGGAAAGTTATGAACAACTTAGATAGCATATTCAAAAGCAGAGACATTACTTTGCCAACAAAGGTCCGTCTAGTCAAGGCTATGGTTTTTCCTGTGGTCATGTATGGATGTGAGAGTTGGACTGTGAAGAAGGCTGGGCGCTGAAGAATTGATGCTTTTGAACTGTGGTGTTGGAGAAGACTCTTGAGAGTCCCTTGGACTGCAAGGAGATCCAACCAGTCCATTCTGAAGGAGATCAGTCCTGGGAGTTCTTTGGAAGGAATGATGCTAAAGCTGAAACTCCAGTACTTTGGCCACCTCATGAGAAGAGTTGACTCATTGGAAAAGACTCTGATGCTGGAAGGGATTGGGGGCAGGAGGAGAAGGGGATGACAGAGGATGAGATAGCTGGATGGCATCACTGACTCGATGGACGTGAGTCTGAGTGAACTCCGGGAGTTGGTGATGGACAGGGAGGCCTGGAGTGCTGTGATTCATGGGGTCACAAAGAGTCGGACACGACTGAGTGACTGAGTTGAACTGAGTCCATAACCAAATTATAAGCCCTTCACTATTATATAAAACATCTTTTTTACTTCAGCTTATTCAGTGACAGACCTAAAAAAGAGTTTAGAGGTTACCTAATTTGTGTATTTCAAGTTGTTTATTTCTTTATGAAATTATTCAAATGAAAGCATCCACAGATAAATCTAAAGCTGCTAGGGTTCCAGGGCCTATGGCTGTTCCTGCCATTACCCAGCAGGGCATTCTATATTAACACCATTTGAAAACAACCAACCCAGACCTCTTCCCTATTTAGTAAATGAATAAACTGTATTTTAGATAGAGTAATTATATTGCCCAAAGTCACAATGTTAATTGTTGGCAGAGCTGAGAATGGTACCTGAATCTCTTGATTCTCAATGTAGTGTTCTTCCTGATTTACTACACAGCTTCCTACACAGTTTCTTCCAGGCAAGAATCCCATTTTCTTTTCTTTTTTTTTAATTAATTAATTTAATTTTTAAACTTTACATAATTGTATTAGTTTTGCCAAATATAAAAATGAATCCACCACAGGTATACATGTGTTCCCCATCCTGAACCCTCCTCCCTCCTCCCTCCCCATACCATTTTCCATCTCTAGTATCTTTCAGCTTCTGGCATGACAGGGCAAAAAATGGCTGAGTAACCAAAAGGACTGAAGGTCTGTATGTTAAGTTTGGCTCTTGATTTGCAAAGCCACTTTAGAATAACCAAGGAAATTAACTTGGGGACAGATGCCTAGGGTATAAACAATATAATAGATGCATTTTGTGACGAAAAGGTAATGATTACATTCATTTACTGTGAACCCATTCTGTAGGGTTTCTTAATAGCATAATATGGTATATTTTAAAAAATCTGGCTTAGGCAGGGAGGAGAACCTCATATTATTTAATGTATGTGGAGAAATATTTTGGAGCATGCCCTTCTTGGTTCACTGTCCAAATGTTCATTGAGGGCCCAAGGCCAGGGTACTATGCTAGGTGCTGGGGTATCAGCTAATGTCATAGCCTGTATTAGTTTTTTAATCACAGTCATAAAAATTGCCACAAACTCAGGGCAAATTTATTATCTTACAGATTTGTGGGTCAGAACTTCAACTTGAGTATAACTTGGTTAAAGTCAAGTTGCTCTCAAGGCTTCCTTATTTTAGGGGTTTTTGATGGAGAATCCATTTCCTTACCTTTTCCAGCTTCTAGAGGCTGTCTGTATAGCTTGGCTTATGGGCTCCTTCCCCTGTTTTCGAAACCAGCAACAGAAAGCTAAGTCCTGCTTATCCTACCTTCTCTCTGGTTCTTTAGGTACTCTGCTTTTTAAGAACCCATAGAATTACATTAGACTCACATGGATAATCCAAAATTACGTCCTCATCTCAAAGTCCTTAACTTAATTTTATCTGCAAAGTTTCATTGCCATGCAAAATATATATTCATAAGTTCCCAGGATTTGGACATGGATATTTACAGAAGTTCCATTATTATGTTTACCATACAACACTTCAATTTATACACCAGTAAAGAAAATAGGATTGCATATACATAGTTTTAGGTGAAATGCTATGTTCCAAAGTGAGGCATTTAGTTCTTTGGCCCATTTTTTGATTGGGTTGTTTATTTTTCTGGAATTGAGCTGCAGGAGTTGCTTGTATATTTTTGAGATTAGTTGTTTGTCAGTTGCTTGATTTGCTATTATTTTCTCCCAT
>NW_011485385.1:8701-10775 GCF_000754665.1 Bison bison bison | reverse complement strand
ACCCTGTATGCGAGATAGCAAAGGAGACACAGATGTATAGAACAGTCTTTTGGACTCTGTGGGAGAGGGAGTAGGGGGATGATTTGGGAGAATGGCATTAAAACATGTATAATATCATATAAGAAACGAATCGCCAGTCCAGGTTCGATGTAGGATACAGGAAGCTTGGGGCTGGTGCACTGGGATGACCCAGAGGGATAGTATGGAGAGGGAGGTGGAGGGGGGGTTCAAGATGGGGAACATGTGTACACCCGTGGCAGATGCATGTTGATGTATGGCAAAACCAATACAATATTGTAAAGGTAAAAAAAAAAATAATAATAAAATTTAAAAAAAAAAACACAAAAAAACAAAATGAGTCATTAATACCCATGGTTGGGGGGGGATAAGGTTTAAGGAAAGCATTACAAAAAATGTTGAATTATAACTGGATTTTCACATATGAGGAGAAGAAGTTCAAAAGGAGAGGTGATGGGAAATAAACATAGAGGGAATTTGTGCCTAAATTAAGGAGGGTGTGCCAAGGAAAAACTGAAGAAATATGAGCAAAAGGAAGATATGGTCAAAGTTAAGTTTCTGTAAGATCATTTTTGAAGTAGTAAAAAATCTAGATTGGAGCGGACAGCAAGAGATGATTTACCAGTTGATAACAATGGTCCAAGTAAAATTGATGGAGGCTTGGTACAGAATGGTGAAATGTAGAAGTTGATTGGATGGGAGAAAGTAGAAAACAAGATTTGGAGACACAGATTTCTGAACTTGACTACTAAAAGCATGATTATGCTATTACCTGAAAAAAGTAACTCATGAATAGAAGACAGTTTGGGAGGAATATAATGAGATTGGTTTGAGGTAATTTGTAATGAAGGTGTCCATTTATTGCTTCTTTTATTCTTAAATTTTATTTATTTATTTTGCACAGGTTTGACAACAAAGAACTTATATATGGAAAGTAATGCATTTAATTAAAAGAGTAATAAATATGATTTTTATTTTAGAAACTTTCTTTAATGCTAAAATAATTGTTTGGCAATTTAAAAATATCTTGCAATTTGTGGAGGTTGTACTTTAGCAAGTGTCTCCTTTTTGCTGTGTTCTTTAACTATCTAAGTTCTTATAAATGGATGATTTCAGATGAGAATTTTCCTTCTTTTTCTCTTTTTCATTCATATCAATGAAATAAAATTATGTGGTTCAATTTGTTTAAATTTTTTATTTATTTTTAATTGAAAGATAGTTGCTTTACAGTATTGTGTTGGTTTTTACCAAACATCAACATGAATCAGCCATAGGTTTACCTATGTCCCCTCCCAGTTGAACATACCTCAAACCTCCCTCCCCATCCCACCCCTCTAAGTTGTTCCGGAGCTTCAGTTTGAGCTCCTTGAGTCATACAGCAAATTCCCATTGGCTATCCATTTTACTATCCATTGCCTATTTTAAATAATTTCACTTCATTCTTATTTTCTCTGGATGAATCAAAAACATACCATCAATTCTGTCAACTCATTCATAACGAAGACAAAATACCTAAACTATTTAATATTAGTCAACCTTGAAAATAACTATTTGTCCAGTATAATTAGCCATTTATTTAGAGAATAGTTAAATAATGAGGAATGTATACCCATTAAGGTAAAGGCAAATATACCAGTAATGTTATCTCAATATTTATGGAATGATACAAAGTATGATCAGCTAGTTTTCTGAAGAACCTCCTTAGTGTCTGTACCATTTTACCTTCCCACAGTGTAGGAGGGTCCCTTTTTGCTACAATTTTTTCCAGAATTTAGTTTTTGTAGATCTTTTGATGGTGTCCATTTTGACTGGTGTGACATGATACCTCACTGGATTTTTGATTTGCATAATTTGCATAATTAGTGTTTTGACTTGCCTAATTAGTGATATTGAGGATCTTTTCGTATGTTTGTTGGTCATCTGCATATCTTCTTCAAAGAAATATCTATTTAGATCTTCTGCCAGTTTTTTTTTCATTGGATTCTTTGTGGTTTTTTTTTTGTATTGAGCCACATGAGCTCTTTGTATATTTTGGAGATTAATACTTTTTCAGTTG
>NW_011485385.1:7905-8601 GCF_000754665.1 Bison bison bison | reverse complement strand
ACTGCCTTTTCTCTATTGTATAGTCTTACCTACTTTGTCATGGATTAGATGACCATAGTTGCAGGGTTTCATCTCTGGGCTTTCAATCCTGTCCCACTGATCTATATCTCTTTTTTCTGGCAGTACCATACTGTCTTGATGACTATAACTTTGTAGTATAGTCTGAAGTCATGGAGCCTGGTTCCTCCAGTTGAATTTTTCTTTCTCAAGAATGGTTTGGCTATTTAGAGTCTTTAGTGTTTCCACCCAGAAATTGTAAAAATTTGTGTTCTATTTTCTGAAAAATGGCAAGGGTGGTTTGATAAGAATTGCATTGAATCTGTAGATTACTTTGGGTAGTATAGTCTTTTTTCATAATATTGATTCTTTCAATCCAAGAACATGGTATAACTCTCCCCTTGTGTTATGTTTGATTTTTTAATCAATATATTATAGCTTTCTGAGTGCAGGATTTTTCCTGCTTAGGTAAGTTTATTCCTAGGTATTTTATTATTTTTTTGGAATCATAAATGGAATTGTTTCCTTAATTTCTTATTCTGGGCTTTTGCTGTTAGTGTATAACAATATAAGATATTTCTGTGTATTTATTCTGTATCCTGAAACTTTACCAGTTTCATTGATGAGCTCTAGTAGTTTCCTCATTGCATCTTTAGGATTTTCTATGTGTAGTATTGTCATCTGTAAACACTGACAATT
>NW_011485385.1:4813-5671 GCF_000754665.1 Bison bison bison | reverse complement strand
CATAGGCATACATATGTCCCGTACTTGAGCCTTACTCCCACCCGTCACCCCATCTTACTTTTCTAGGTAGTAACAAGGCACTGGGCTTGAGCTTTCTGCATCATAAAGCAAATTCCAATGCTATATATTTTACATATGCTAATGTATATGTTTCAATGCTGCTCTCTCAATTTGTCCCACTCTTTCTTACCTGACTGTGTCCACAAGTCTGTTCTCTGTGTCTGCATCTCCACTGATGCCCTGCAGTATGATCTTTCTAGATTCCATATATATGTGTTAGCATAATATTTGTTTTTTTTTTCTCTCTTTCTGACTTACTTCACTTTGTATAATCAGCTCTAGATTCATTCACTTCATTAGAACTGACTCACACTATTTCTTTTTAATGACTGAATAATATTCCATTGCACATGTATAGCACAACTTCTTTATCCATTCACTTGAAGATTGACACCTAGGTTGTTGCAAGACCTAGCTACTGTAAAAAGTGCTGCACTGAACATTGGGATCCATGTGTCTTTTTCAACTATGGTTTTCTCGTGATATATGCTCAGTTGAAATTGTTGGATCATATTGCAGTTTTATTCTTAGTTTTTTTTAAAGAATCTCCATACTGTTCTCCATAGTTGTTGTATCAGTTTGCATTCCCACCAACAGAGTAAGAGGGCTCCTTTTCCCCACACCCTCTGTAACATTTATTGTTTGTAGACTTTTTGATGATGGCTATTCTTACCAGTGTGAGATGATAACTCATTGTGGTTTTGATTTGTATTTCTCCAATAATGAGTGAATAAACAAGATGTCAGAGTAGAAGGATGTGCACTTATCTTCTCCTGTGAGAACTCCAAAATTGCAAAT
>NW_011485385.1:2580-4133 GCF_000754665.1 Bison bison bison | reverse complement strand
GGATCAAACCCAGGTCTCCCACATTGCAGGCAGATTCTTTACCAGCTGAGCCACAAGGAAACCCCAATAGAGAAGATGTGGTATGTAAGAAAGTGAAAGTGAGTCCCTCATTTGTGTCCGACTCTTTGTGACCCCATGGACTACAGAGTCCATGGAATTCTCCAGGCCATAATACTGGAGTGGGTAGCCTTTCCCTTCTCCAAGGGATCTTCCCAACCCAGGGATCAAACCTAGGTCTCCTGCATTGCAAGCAGATTCTTTACCATCTGAGCCATAAGGGAATAAGTAAACTAAAATGGACTGACATTGGTGAATTTAATTCAGGTGACCATCATATCTACTACTGTGGGCAAGAATCCCTTAGAAAAAGTGGAGTAGCCCTCATAGTCAACGAAGATTCCAAAATGCAGCACTTGGGTGCAATCTCAAAAATGGCAAAGTGATCTCTGTTCATTCCCAAGGCAAAACATTCAATATCACAGTAATCCAACTCTATGTCCCTACCACTAATGCCAAAGAAGCTGAAGTTGAATGGTTCTATGAAGACCTGCAAGACCTTCTAGAACTAACAGCAAAAAAAGATGTCCTGTTCATCATAGAGGACTGGAATGCAAAAGTAGGAAGTCAAGAGATACATGGAGTTAACAGGCAAGTTTGGCCTTTGGACTACAAAATGAAGCAGGGCAAAGACTAATAGAGTTTTGCCAAGAAACGCACTGGTCATAGCAAACACCCTCTTCCGACAACATAAAAGACTCTACATATGGACATCACCAGATAGTCAATATATAAATCAGATTGATTATATTCCGTGTAGCCTTAGACAGAGAAGCTATATAAAGTCAGCACAAACAAGATTGAAACATGGCTGTGCTTCAGATCATAAACAACTTATGGCAAAATTCAGACTTAAATGGAAGAAAGTAGGGAAAACCGCTAGACTATTCAGATACGACATAAATCAAATCCCTTATGATTATACAGTGGAAGTGACAAATAGATTCAAGAGATTAGATTTGATAGACAGAGTGCTTGAAGAACTATGGATGGAGGTTCATGACATTGTACAGGAGACAGTGATTAAGACCATCCCCAAGAAAAACAAATGTAAAAGGCAAAATGGTTGTGTGAGGAGGCCTTACAAATAGCTGAGAAAGAAGAGAAGTGGAAGGCAAAGGAGAAAAGGAAAGATACATCCATATGTATTCAGAGTTCCAAAGAGTAGCAAGGAGGGATGAGAAAGATTTAGTCACTGATCAATGCAAAGAAATAGAGGAAAAAATAGAATGGGAAAGACTACAAATCTCTTCAAGAAAATTAGAGATACCAAGGGATTATTTCATGCAAAGATGGGCACAATAAAGGACAGAAACAGTGTGGACCTAACAGAAGCAGAAGATATTAAGGAATGGCAAGAATACACAGAAGATTTATACAAAAGGGATCTTGATAACCTAGATAACCACGATGGTATGATCACTTACCTAGAGCCAGACATCCTGGAGTCTGAAGTCAGGTGGGCCTTAGGAAGCATAATTATGAGCAAAGCTAGT
>NW_011485385.1:0-334 GCF_000754665.1 Bison bison bison | reverse complement strand
TTGAATGTCCCTTGGGCTGCAAGGAGATCAAACCAGTCAATCCTAAAGGAAATCACTCCTGAATATTTATTGGAAGGACTGATGCTGAAGCTGAAGTTCCAATACTTTGGCCACCTCATGGGAAGAACTGACTCATTTAAAAAGACCCCGATGCTGAGAAAGATTAAGAGCAGAAGGGGAGGGGGACGACAGAGGATGAGGTGATTGGATGGCATCACCAGCTCAACGGACATGAGTTTGAACAAGCTCTGGGAGTTGGTGATGGACAAGGTTTCCATGTGGTCACAAAGAGTCCGACATGACTGAGCAAGTGAATCAATTCAACTGAATAATG
>NW_011485384.1:25189-25811 GCF_000754665.1 Bison bison bison | reverse complement strand
GGGTGGTATCATCTGCATATCTGAGGTTACTGATATTTCTCCCAGCAATCTTGATTCCAGCCTGTGCTTCTTCCAGTCCAGCGTTTCTCATGATGTACTCTGCATAGAAGTTAAATAAGCAGGTGACAATATACAGCCTTGATGTACTCCTTTTCCTATTTGGAACCAGTCTGTTGTTCCATGTCCAGTTCTAACTGTTGCTTCCTGACCTGCATATAGGTTTCTCAAGAGGCAGGTCAGGTGCTCTGGTACTCTCATCTCTTTCAGAATTTTCCACAGTTTATTGTGATCCACACAGTCAAAGGCTTTGGCATAGTCAATAAAGCAGAAATAGATGTTTTTCTGGAACTCTCTTGCTTTTTCCATGATCCCATGGATGTTGGCAATTTAATCTCTGGTTCCTCTGCCTTTTCTAAAACAAGCTTGAACATCTGGAAGTTCACGGTTCACATATTGCTGAAGCCTGGCTTGGAGAATTTTGAGCATTACTTTACCGCGTGTGAGATGAGTGCAATTGTGCAGTAGTTTGAGCATTCTTTGGCATTGCCTTTCTTTGGGATTGGGAATGAAAACTGACCTTTTCCAGTCCTGTGGCCACTGCTGAGTTTCCAAATTTGCTGGC
>NW_011485384.1:22877-23299 GCF_000754665.1 Bison bison bison | reverse complement strand
GATCTGAACTAGTCAAAGAAAAACCTTTTTAGGACTGATGCAAGCTGATCAAATTCCAAAGTTGCATTAACTTTCTGTCATCATTGTAATGAATACTGAATAAAGGAAAAATTACAGAAAACTTCCAGTAAATAGAACCACAACCAATATAAAGTTGTTTTAATGATGATGAAAGCTTAAACAATATATTAAAACAATAAGTACATTACACAAATGAAGACACAACTCACTTAAAATTACACATTGACTCATTAAGCCCTGGAAATAAAAATAAACATGCTGAAGAGTCAGCATTTCACAGTATATTTAAGAAAAAGCCTCCATATATTAACATCATTATAGTAGAAATCCCCAAACTTTTGGCAAGGAGATATTGTTAACGTCTTTGGGCCCTGGGATACAAGTTGAAGAGAAATAGGAGA
>NW_011485384.1:19277-22777 GCF_000754665.1 Bison bison bison | reverse complement strand
AATGCTGAGAATTCTGAAGAGTGACAAGAAAAAAGGAAATGGACAGGGGGCAGCAAAAAGGCTTGAAAATGGCATGGAGATATACTAGGAATTTCCAATCCATTAGTCAGGGATTTCCTGGTGGCTCAGACGGTAAAGAATCCTTCCACAGTGTGGGAGACCTAGGTTCGGTCCCTGAATTGGGAAGATCCCCAGAGGAGGGCATAGCAACCCATCCAGTATTCTTGCCTGGAACATACCCATGAACAGAGGAGCCTGGCATGCTGCAGTCCATGGGGTCGCAAAGAATTGGGCATGACTGAGCGACTAAGCAGAGTCAGGGACCTCTACCTTAAACAAAGTACAACAGGCAGGAAGGCCCAGAATAAATCTTCAAAAGCATCAGCAAAATACATTATCAAAATCAAATGATGCTGTCATGAAAATAAATAGCAAGGAATTCTGTGGGTGACAGGTACAAGTTGTACTTCTGTGTATGTTTGAAATTTTTCATTAAAACTATTATTTGACCAAGTTGGGCTTATCCTGGGAATGCATGGCTAGTATAACATTTGAAAATCAATCAATGTAATTCACCATATTCAGAAACTTAACCATATGATCATCTCAGTAAGTTCAGAGAAAGCATTTGACAAAATTCAACATCTATTCATGATTACAAATAAAAGCTCTCAGAAAACCAGGAAGAGGAAAGAATTTCCTTAACCTGATACAGGGCATCTACAAAACCCTACACTAATACAATACTTAAAGGTGAAGGACAATGTTTTCCCCCTTAATCAGGAACAAGACACAAATGTTCACTTTCAACACTCCTATTAAAAATTGTAATGGAAGTTCTAGACAGAAAATGAATAAAAGACATACAGACTAGAAAGGAAGAAATAAAACTATTTTTATGCCCTGATGATATAATTGCTTATGTGGAAAATCTCAAAGAATCTACAGAGAAGCTAACAGATTTAATGACAGTTTAGCAAAGTTCAGGATACAAAGTCAACATACAAAAACCAACCGCATTTCTGTATGTTTGTAATGAACAACTGAAATTAAAATTTTTTAAAAAGTACCATTTAAACATCATCTAAAAACAGAAAATATTTAATGTAAGTTTAATAAAATATATGCAGGATCTGTACAATGAAAACTACAGATCCCTGATAAGGAATACCTAAATAAATGGAGAGCTATATCATGTACAAAGGTTTGAATACTTAGTATTATTAAGATGTTAATTCTATCCAAATAGATCTATAGAATCAACACAGTCACAGTCAAAATCCCAGGCTATATTTTTGTAGAAACCTATATACTGATTCTAAAATTTATGTGTACAGGGAAAGAAAATAGAATAGCCAAAACAATTATGAAAAATAACAAAGTTGAGAAATTATACTACTTGATTTTAAGGTTCATTACAAAGCTACAATAATCAAGATTGTGTGATATTTACAGGACAGACACACAGATCAATAGACCAGAATAGAGTATACAGAAATATATCCATAAGTATATGGTAAATTGAGCTTCAACAAAGGTGCAAAGGCAATTCAATGGGGAAAAAATAAACTTTTCAACAAATAGAGCTGCTTAGCAAACTGAACATCCATATTTAAGACAATTAACCTCAACTCATACTTCATAATGTATACAGATTATGGATTAATTAATTAAAATGGATCATAGATCTAAATGTAAAATCTTTTAGAAGACACAGGTGTAAAATCTTTGTGATCTTGGGTAAGGTCAAGATTTCTTAGCAATGACACCAAAAGCATGCTCCATAAAAAAAGTGGATAAATTGGAATTCAACAAAAGTAAAAACTGCTGCTCTGGGAAAGACACTTTTAAAAGATTAAAAAGTCAACCCACGGACTGGGAAAAAAATTGGAAGACACATATCTAAGAGAAGACATATTCAGAATATATAGAAAACAATCAAAATTGAACAATAACAAAACATGCAGCTAAAAATTTCACAGAGACAGACATTTCACAGAGAAGGTATACAAGGTATACAAATGCCTAAGAAGCACAAAAAAAGATACTCAATATCATTATCCATTAAGAGAATGAGAATTGAGATACCACTACATACCCACGAGAATGTCTGAAACTAAAAGGACTGGTAATACAAAGTGTTGTAGAGAATGTGAGAAAAGTGGAATCCTCAAACATTGGTGGTGGGAACATAAAATAGTATAGCCACTATGGTAAATCATTTGCCAGTGTCTCAAAAAGTTGAACATACACTTACCACATGATAGAACAAATCCAATCCTAGGAATCTGCCTAAGAGAAATTAAAACTTATGTCCACACAAAGATTTGGATGTGAACATTCAGAGGATTTTTCATAATCACAAAAGAAAGTGAAAACAATGCAATGTCTCTCAATAGATGAATGGGTAAACAAACTTTGGTACAATCCACACAAGAGAATAATGCCTCAGAAACAAAAAGGAAAGAGCCAGTGATACATGCAACAACATGGATGAATCTCAGATGCACAATGTTAAATGAAAGATGCCAGGCTCAAAAGACTATATATTATATGATTCCATTTATATGGTAGTTTTTAAAAATTAAAGCTATAGGAACAATAAATAAATCAGTGCTTATGAGGGTCTAAAAGTAAAGGAGAATGATTTCAAAGTAGGTTACTAACTAGATTTAGTAAATGAAAATATAGGACAGACCCAGTTAAATTAAATTTCAAACAAATGACAAATAATCTTTAGTGTAAGTATAACTCATGCAATACAATGGTTCTTAAACTGTGGTCCCAGAACCACAGATATAGTTAAGTTCTTAGGCCCCATTCAGATCTACTACTAAAACAGAAACTCTGGGTGTTTTATGTTTTAAAGCAATCTATGTTTTACAAGCCTTACAGGTGATTCTCATGCTGTGGTTTGAGAAACACTGTTCACTATACCCGTCATGGCAAAAAAGAACCATAAGAAGCTAATATGAAGAGAAAGGGGCACATGAGCCTGTTTGAAAATCAATTTACCATCATCAAACAATAACTAAAGAGCCAAAAGGTATATAACAGAGGTTCTCTGAGAAGGGACTACAGGAGTGATCTTCAACCAAGGGCAATTTCATCCCTAGGGAACAGTGGCAATGTCTGGAGACATTTTTGGTTGTCACAAGTGGAAGGAGAGGCTACTGGCATCTCATGGTTAGAGGCCAGGGATGTTGCTAAACATCCTTCAAAGCACTCTCCTAAGACAAAGAGTTATCCGGCCCAAAATGTCAACAGTGCTGAAACTGAGAAAGTTGGACTTCATCAAAACATATTTTTAACTCCAAAGGCTTTAACATCAAAGACACCTTTATGAACATGGAAATAGAAAAATTAAAAAGACAGTGACACATAAAATATAATTCAAGGTATCTCATGCCAAGAATATTAGAATTATTCTGAGAAGAATTTATATAGAGAATAGTGACACAGAGCTAAAACAGCAATTTTGTGGTAGGAAGCAAGTTGAT
>NW_011485384.1:18888-19177 GCF_000754665.1 Bison bison bison | reverse complement strand
CTATGTCAAAAAAAAAAAAAAACGAGCACAGGAAACATTAAAAGACATTTTTTACAGGATATAGGGGGCATGGTATCATTTTGTTTCCTTTGGGGTAGTCCTGCGCTGACTTTGCTACTTTTGGCTTTTGTGTTTAAAAGGTGTTAAACAAAGCTTGCTACTGCTGCTGCTGCTAAGTTGTTTCAGTTGTGCCTGACTCCTAGTGACCCCATGGACTGCAGCCTACCAGGCTCCTCCATCCATGGGATTTTCCAGGCAAGAGTACTGGAGTGGGGTCCCATCGCCTTCT
>NW_011485384.1:16392-18588 GCF_000754665.1 Bison bison bison | reverse complement strand
TGGCAACCCACTCCAGTGTTCTTGCCTGAAGAATCCCAGGGACAGGGGAGCCTGGTGGGCTGCTGTCTACGGGGTCGCACAGAGTCGGACATGACTGAAGCGACTTAGCAGCAGCAGCACAAAGAAACTATAATATATGATAAATCACTCTTTTTCACTAAGTAGGACTCTGAGATGAATTACAGCAGGAATTTGTTAAGATTGTCTAACAAAAGTCTATTTTAGTTTTGCAATTAAAAACTAAAGTGAAATGTTTAGAAAATGAGTTACACTTTGTATGCATGTTCTTAAGGAAGACTACATTATTACTAAACATACTAACTGTCATGATATAAAAGAGAAAGAAACCCCATGATCCTTCCTTTGAGAACATGTATTTTAGTTTAATATGACATCAACAGTAATAAAAAATACTGTTGTTGTTCAGTCGATAAGTCTTGTCTGACTCTTTGCACACCAGTATAGAGTTTGTTCAAACTCATGTCAGCACCTATACTTATAAAATATAAACTGATACAACCATAACATCAAGACTCAATCTTCAGATGTTTTTAAATTTTAAAAATATATAATTTATTATTGCCTTTAACAAGGAAATAAGTTAATGGGCCAAAGAAAACTTACTCAGCTTCACGGTTTGAAGTATGACCGTCTTTATGTCATACATGTTAGTGTTTCTGCATCTATTTCAGTGTTAGAAGTATAATTTCCCAGAAGAATTCCAGTCAACAGCACTGATTTCCAAGGAGTAACTTACTTTAATATGATGTACACCATTCAGTTTTCCAATCTGCTGTTCAATGGTCCAAACACAGGAACTACATGTCATTCCCTCAACAGAGATGGTGACAGAATTCACACTCATACTCAGATCCATTTTGATTTCTTCTTTACATTCCTATTAGAAACAATAAACTTATTAATATCAGCCATGGAAATAACCCTTCCTCTTACATGTACCCCAGTGTTCATTGCAGTGCTGTTTACAATAGCCAAGACATGGAAACAACCTAAATATTCACCAAAAGATGAATGGATAAAGATGTGGTACATACAGTGGAATATTACTTGGCCATAAAAAAGAATGAACCATGCCATTTGCAACATGGATGGACCTAGAGATTATCATACAAAGTGAAATAAGTCAGACAGAGAAAGACAAATATCATATGATATAATTTATATGTGGCATCTACAAAAATGATACAAATGAACTTATTTACAAAGCCAGAAGCAGACTCACAGACTTAGAAAAGGAACTTATGGTTTTGGGGGGGAAGGTGGGAAGCAGGGATAGATTGGGAATTTGGGACTGTCACATATACACTGCTAAGCTGCTAAGTCACTTCAGTCATGTCCGACTCTGTGCAAAGCATAGACGGCAGCCCATCAGGCTCCCCCGTCTCTGGGATTCTCCAGGCAAGAACACTGGAGTGGGTTGCCATTTCCTTCTCCAACATATACACTACTATATTTAAAATAGATAACCAATAGGGACCTACTGTATAGCACAGGGAGCGTCTGTAATAACCTAAACGGGAAAAGAATTTGAAAAAAGAATACATACATGTATATGTATAACTCAATCACTTAGCTATATACCTGAAACTAACACAAAATTGCTAATCAAGTATGCTCTAATATAGAATAAAAACTTAAAAAAAAAAACTTTAAGTTAAAAGAAAAAGAAAAAAGAATCCTTCAACATTCCCACCTGCCCAACTGAAAATACACTACTAATATACTACGGTTAGCATTCTTTTCTCTCGCCTCATTTTACTCCCATCCCAGCACTTTCAGGTCACCTATTCCTTTGATTTAGTGCTTTCTTCTCTTAGATATCTGCTTAGCTAACTTCTTCATCTCTTTCAAGTGTTTACTCAAATCTAATCTTCCTAACGAGTCTTACACTGACCACCTTGTTGAAAATTGCAACCTACATCCCTTCCACACACACACATACTTTAATTCCCCTTATTTCTGCCCTCTTTTTTTCTTATTTTCATAGAACTTAAAACCTTCTAATAAGCTCCATTAATTTACTTGCTATGTTTATTGCTTATTATCTGTCTTCCTGTTGTTGTTTTAAAATGTGTTCATGAATTCTTTGTCACTCCTTCATTCAAGAGATCAAATTTAACAACTCCTTCGTTCAAGATATCAAATTTGATCAAGAGATCAAATCGCATGTGGCCT
>NW_011485384.1:15236-16292 GCF_000754665.1 Bison bison bison | reverse complement strand
AGTGACTTGCTTCCAAATCACTAGTGGAAGTGACAATGTATGATTTCCAAGATAAAAGGCACTGCAGTTGGGGGAAAAAGTCATTGTGGCTTGCTCCTTGTCCTCTCTCTTCAATCACCCCATCTAGGGGAAGCCACCTGCTATGTCATGAGGACACTCAAGCAGCATTATGGAGAGGCTGACATGGTGAGAAATTGAGGCCTACAATCAATAACCAGCAAAGACATAAGGCCCCCTGCCAATAAACAGGTGAGTGAACTGTCTTGGATGCTGATTCTTCAGACTCAGTTATGTCTTTAGATGCTTGCAGCCTCAGCTGACATACAGACTTACAACCTCATGAGAGATCGTGGGCCAGAACCACCCATCTATACCACTCCCAAATTCATGACCCACAGAAACTGTGAGATAATAATTGTTGGTTTTTTTAAGCCACTAAATTTTGGAATAATATGTTATACTGTAATAAACTCCTCATTAAAATGAAAATTCTATGAAGGCAGGAGTCTTTTTTTTCCCATTGATAATTAGTTTGAATCACATGAAATTTCCATTTTATTGATATAATTGATATATAACATATTAGTTTTAAGTGTACAATACAATGATTTGATACGTGTATATACTGCAAAAGTACCACCAAAAGTTAACATCCATCACCACACATAGTTACAATTTTTTCTTGTGATGAGAACTTTTAGGGTCTACTGTCTTGCTGCTAAGTTGCTTCAGTTGTGTCCAACTCTGTGCGACCCCATAGATGGCAGCCCACCAGGCTCCCCCATCCAAGGGATTCTCCAGGCAAGAATACTGGACTGGGGTGCCATTTCCTTCTCCAATGCATGAAAGTGAAAAGTGAAAGTGAAGTTGCTCAGTCGCGTCCGACTCTTAGCGACCCCATGGACTGCAGCCTACCAGGCTCCTCCATCCATGGGATTTTCCAGGCAAGAGTACTGGAGTGGGGTGCCACTGCCTTCTCCATCTACTGTCTTAGTGACCTTCAAAAATACAATAGAATATTGCTAACTATAGTCACCATGCTGTACATTTTATCCC
>NW_011485384.1:14894-15136 GCF_000754665.1 Bison bison bison | reverse complement strand
AACAGATCAAAACCCTGAAGTTAGTACTGACTACATGGGGGGGGCCTATAGATCTTGAGAAATATAAGCCAGACCAAGGAACTAGCTGAAAATGAACTGACCCAACACTGCCCACAACCACACCAGAGAAAGTCCTAGATATATTTTTACTATCATTTTTTTAAATTTTTAAAAAAATTTTAAGTCCTCTATTACTCTAATTTTCATTTTTATAACCTACTATTACTTTGCAAAAAAAAAAA
>NW_011485384.1:12772-14794 GCF_000754665.1 Bison bison bison | reverse complement strand
AGCTAGGAGTTTACATCTTTTAACCACCTTCATCCATTTCGCCCACTCCCCACCCCCTACCTCTGGTAACCAACCCATCAATCTGTTCTCTGTGTCTATGAGTTCAGGTTTTTTCAGATTCCACATATAAGTGAGTTCATACAATATTTGTCTTTCTCTGACTGACTTATTTCACTTAGCATAATGCCCTCAAGGTCCATCCATGTTATCACAAGTGGTAGGATTTTCTTCAGTTTTATGGCTGAATAATATGTATATGTATATCACATTTTCTTTATCTATTCATCCACAGACGGGCATTGGTTGTTTTGACGTGTTGACTGTTGCAAATAATGCTGCAATGAATATGGGGGTGCAACTATCTTTGAGATAATGATTTCATTTCCCTTTGATAAATACCCAGGAGTTAGTAGATCATATGATAATTCTGCTTATTAATTTTTTAGAACATCTATACTGTTTTCCATATCCATTTTTTAAATGTAAAAATTTTCACAAAGCTGAAAGAAAAATTCAACACTAGCTGCATCTTTCTCAGTCTTAATTTCAACTAGCACTAATTATGGAACTGTACTTTATAGTGTGATTTGATCTGAAATAGCCTATTTTTGTTATTTAAAGTTAGAGCCACAGTTATTCCAAATGCAACACTTAACAATTCAGTTATGTCCACTAATTCTTCTTATGCAGTTAGTATTATCAATTTTTACATAGATTATAATATCCATTCAATATAAAAGAATACAGTTTATCTAACTTTGTTTTTAATTACTTGAAACAGCCTTTATTCAAAGTAAAAAAAAACAACAACAACAATCTCTAATGAACCACACTACCAGTGATACTCACATTCTGGTAATCTATGACTTATAATCTATATGTAAAAATAAGCTGTCATCACCCTGAGAAACTTCATCGTCCTTCCTCTAGCTTGAGCAGCTGCTGTCAATAGGACAAAATCTGAATCTTTGAATGAATGGTAAGTGGAATAGGGAAGAAGCAGTAGAAATGAGGGCTTCCCTGGTGGCTCAGTGATAAAGAATCCGCCTGCCAAAGTGGGAGAAGTGGGTTTAATCCCTGGGTCATGAAGATGCCCTGAAGAAGGAAATGGCAACACACTACAATATTCTTACCTGGGAAAGCCCATGGACAGAGGAGTCTGGCGAGTTATAGTCCACGACGTCACAAAAGAGTTGGACACAACTTAGTGCCTAAACAACAACAGTAGAAATTTAGAGGATCTAGAACTAGCTACTCCAGCTCAAGAAGTTCTTCATGCTGTCTGAATTCTCCATTGCATGAAATTTACAATTTAAATATTATTGTATTAATGAATAGCTTTCCTGTTTTCCAAATCTTTATTATGAAAAATTTCAACTACGCATAACACCTGAAATAGTACAATGAACATCTATCTGTATATCCTCCACGTGAATTCAACAACTGCTAACATTTTGCTGTATTTGCTTTATTTTTCTAATCTAAGCTTTAGAGATCATAATACTTCAGCACACATTTCCAAAGAATTAAGGACTGCTGCATAACCACAATACTATGACCACAGCTAAGAAAATTAATCGGAGGCAGTCCTAAGATGGCAGAGGAATAGGACAGTGAGACCACTTTCTCCCCAACGAATTCATCAAAAGAACATTTAAACGCTGAGTAAATTCCACAAAACAACTTCTGAATGCCGGCAGAGGACATCAGGCACCCAGAAAAGCAGTCCATTGTCTTCGAAAGGAGGTAGGAAAAAATATAAAAAGCAAAAAGAGAGACAAAAGAGGTAGGGATGGAGCTTCGTTCCAGGAAGGGAGTCTTAAAAAGAGAGAAGTTAACAAACACCAGGAAACACTCTCACTGCCGAGTCTGTGGTGAGCCTTGGAACCTCAGAGGGCAACATAACTGGGGGGAAAAATAAATAATTAATTAAAACCCACAGATTACGTGCCCATAGGTAACTCGCAGCGGAGATGCCTGCACCCGCCACTAGCAAGTGGGGGCTGGGCAGGGAGGCACGGT
>NW_011485384.1:11394-12567 GCF_000754665.1 Bison bison bison | reverse complement strand
CACTGGTTGTACACCCAGAAAACCGAGTGGCAGGGACAGGGGAGGAGATAAGTCGCAGCAACCGTGCTCGCCAAACATCTCATCACCTGAGCAGCTCAGACCTGGGAAGGCCACAAAATGCAGGCCCAACCGAGTCTGCGCCTCTGAGGACTACCCGAGTACCTGAACCTGAGCAGCTTAGACCTGGGAGGTGCATGCAGCCCAGGTGGCCTCGGACGGTTCTCGGTGGAGCAACCTAGAGCCTGAGCAGCGTGGGCGGGAACAGGCCCAGTGTGGCTGAGACACTGCGAGCACACGCCAGTGTTATTTGTTTGCAGCCTCCCTCCCTCCCCACACAGCTGAACAAGTGAGCCTAAAAAAGTGTCCACCACCGTCCCCTTGTGTCAGGGCGGAAATCAGACACTGAAGAGACCAGCAAACAAAAGAAGCTAAAACAGAGGGAACCGTCTTGGAAGTGACAAGTGCAACAGATTAAAACCCTGTAGTTAGTACTGACTACATGGGGGGGGCCTATAGATCTTGAGAAATATAAGCCAGACCAAGGAACTAGCTGAAAATGAACTGACCCAACACTGCCCACAACCACACCAGAGAAAGTCCTAGATATATTTTTACTATCATTTTTTTAATTTTAAAAAAATTTTAAGTCCTCTATTACTCTAATTTTCATTTTTATAACCTACTATTACTTTGCAAAAAAAAAAAGAGACACTATTTAATAATTATATATTTTATAACTTTTGTGACTTTGTTTTTCTTTTTTTCTCTTCTTTAACATTGTATTTTTGAAAATCCAACTTCTTCTCTAGATTTTTAATCTTTGCTTTTTGGTATTTGTTATCAATCTTGTACCTTTAAGAACCCAATCTTCAATACCCATTTTTACATGGGAGTGAGATTACTGGCTTGACTGCTCTCTCCCCTTTGGACTCTCCTTTTTCTCCACCAGGTCACCTCTATCTCCTCCCTCCCTCTTCTCTTCTCTACCCAACTCTGTGAATCTCTTTGTGTGTTCCAGACAGTGGAGAACACTTAGGGAACTAATTACTGACTGGATCTGTCTCTCTCCTTTTGATTCCCCCCTTTATCCTCCTGGCCACCTCTGTCTCCTTCCTCCCTCTTCTCTTCTCTGTATAACTCCTTGAACATCTCTGAGCAGTCCAGACTATGGAG
>NW_011485384.1:9803-11082 GCF_000754665.1 Bison bison bison | reverse complement strand
ACTGGACACTTCATTGCACTCCAGAGACAAGAAATCCAGCTCCACCCACCAGAACACTGACACAAGCTTCCCTAACCAGGAAACCTTGACAAGCCATCCGTACAACCCCACCCACAGCAAGGAAACTCCACATAAAGTGAACTCCACAAACTGCCAGAATACAGAAAGGCCACCCCAAACACGGCAATATAAACAGGATGAAGAGACAGATGAATACCCAGCAGGTAAAGGAACAGGATAAATGCCCACCAAACCAAACAAAAGAGGAAGAGATAGGGAATCTACCTGACAAAGAATTCTGAATAATGATAGTGAAAATGATCCAAAATCTTGAAATCAAAATGGAATCACAGATAAATAGCCTGGAGCCAAGGATTGAGAAGATGCAAGAAAGGTTTAACAAGGACCCAGAAGAAATAAAAAAGTCAGTATATAATGAATAAAGCAATAAATGAGATCAAAAACACTCTGGAGGGAACAAATAGTACAATAACGGAGGCAGAGGATAGGATTAGTGAAGTAGAAGACAGAATAGTAGAAATAAATGAATCAGAGAGGAAAAAAAAATGAATTAAAAGAAATGAGGACAATCTCAGAGACCTCCAGGACCATGTTAAATGCCCCAACATTCGAATCATAGGAGTCCCAGAAGAAGAAGACAAAAAGAAAGACCATGAGAAAATACTTGAGGAGATAATAGTTGAAAACTTCCCTAAAATGGGGAAGGAAATAATCATCCAAGTCCAAGAAACCCAGAGAGTCCCAAACAGGATAAACCCAAGGCGAAACACCCCAAAACACATATTAATCAAATTAACAAAGATCAAACACAAAGAACAAATATAGAAGAAGCAAGGGAAAAACAAATAACACACAAGGGGATTCCCATAAGGATAACAGCTGATCTTTCAATAGAAACTCTTCAGGCCAGAAGACAATGACAGGACATATTTAAAGTGATGAAAGAAAATAACCTACAGCCCAGATTACTGTACCGCAAGGATCTCATTCAAATATGAAGGAGAAATCAAAAGCTTTACAGACAAGCAAAAGCTGAGAGAATTCAGCACCACCAAACCAGCTCTCTAACAAATGCGAAAGGATATTATCTAGACAGGAAACACAACAAGGGTGTATAAACTCGAACCCAAAACAATAAAGTAAATGGCAACGGGATCATACTTATCAATAATTACCTTAAAAGTAAATAGGGTTGAAATGACCCCAACCAAAAGACAAAAGACTAGCTGAATGGATACAAAAACAAGACCCCTATATA
>NW_011485384.1:9356-9703 GCF_000754665.1 Bison bison bison | reverse complement strand
CAATACTCATATCAGATAAAATATACTTTAAAACAAAGGCTGTGAAAAGAGACAAAGAAGGACACTACATAATGATCAAAGGATCAATCCAAGAAGAAGATATAACAATCATAAATATATATGCACTCAACATAGGAGCACCACAATATATAAGACAAATGCTAACAAGTATGAAAGGGGAAATTAACAATAACACAATACTAGTGGGAGACTTTAATACCCACTCACACCTATGGATAGATCAACTAAACAGAAAATTAACAAGGAAACACAAACTTTAAATGATACAACAGACCAGTTAGACCTAATTTATATCTATAGGACATTTCACCCCAAAACAATGAATT
>NW_011485384.1:8780-9138 GCF_000754665.1 Bison bison bison | reverse complement strand
AATATGCATAGAAATGAATGAAAATGAAAACACAACAACCCCAAACCTGTGGGACACTGTAAAAGCAGTTCTAAGGGGAAGGTTCATAGCAATACAGGCATACCTAAAGAAACAAGAAAAAAGTCAAATAAATAACCTAACTCTACACCTAAAGCAACTAGAAAAGGAAGAAATGAAGAACCCCAGGGTTAGCAGAAGGAAAGAAATCTTAAAAATTAGGGCCGAAATAAATGCAAAAGAAACAAAAGAGATCATAGCAAAAATCAACAAAGCCAAAAGCTGGTTCTTCGAAAGGATAAATAAAATTGACAAACCATTAGCCAGATTCATCAAGAAACAAAGGGAGAAAAATCAAATC
>NW_011485384.1:7684-8680 GCF_000754665.1 Bison bison bison | reverse complement strand
CCCAGGTCCAGATCGCTTCACAGCTGAATTCTACCAAAAATTTAGAGAAGAGCTAACACCTATTCTACTCAAACTCTTCCAGAAAATTGCAGAGGAAGGTAAACTTCCAAACTCATTCTATGAGGCCACCACCACCCTAATACAAAAACCTGACAAAGATGCCACAAAAAGAGAAAAGTACAGGCCAATATCACTGAGGAACATAGATGCAAAAATCCTTAACAAAATTCTAGCAATCAGAATCCAACAACACATTAAAAAGATCATACACCATGACCAAGTGGGCTTTATCCCAGGGATGCAAGGATTCTTCAATATCCGCAAATCAATCACTGTAATACACCACATTAACAAATTGAAAAATAAAAGCCATATGATCATTTCAATAGATGCAGAGAAAGCCTATGACAAAATTCAACATCCATTTATGATAAAAACTCTCCAGAAAGCAGGAATAGAAGGAACATACCTCAACATTATAAAAGCTATATATGACAAACCCACAGTAAACATTATCCTCAATGGTGAAAAACTGAAAGCATTTCCCCTAAAGTCAGGAATAAGACAAGGGTGCCCACTCTCACCACTACTATTAAACAGAGTTTTGGAAGTATTGGCCACAGCAATCAGAGCAGAAAAAGAAATAAAAGGAATCCAAATTGGAAAAGAAGTAAAACTCTCATTGTTTGCAGATGACATGATCCTCTACATAGAAAACCCTAAAGATCCCACCAGAAAATTACTAGAACTAATCAATGAATATAGTAAAGTTGAAGGATATAAAATCAACACACAGAAATCCCTTGCATTCCTATACACTAATAATGAGAAAATCAGATCAGATCAGATCAGATCAGTCGCTCAGTCGTGTCCGACTCTTTCAGACCCCATGAATCACAGCACGCCAGGCCTCCCTATCCATCACCAACTCCCGGAGTTCACTCAGACTCACATCCATCGAGTCAGTGATGCCATCCAGCCATCTCATCCTCTGTC
>NW_011485384.1:6324-6648 GCF_000754665.1 Bison bison bison | reverse complement strand
TGCACTGGGATGACCCAGAGGGATGATGGTACAGGGAGGGAGGTGGGAGGGGGTTTCAGGATGGGGAACATGTGTATACCCGTGGCGTTTTCATGTTGATGTATGGTAAAACCAATACAATATTGTAAAGTAATTAACCTTCAATTAAAATAAATAAATTTATATTAAATAAATAAAAAGAAAATAAATCGTTGTACATCCTTTAATACAAATTTTCTATTTAAACTGTCCCAAATGTCCCAAGAACATCCATTTAGTTCAGTTCAGTTGCTCAGTCATGTCTGACTCCTTGTGACCCCATGAACTGCAGCACACCAGGCCTCC
>NW_011485384.1:3065-6151 GCF_000754665.1 Bison bison bison | reverse complement strand
GACAAAGTTCACACTCTGCATTTGGATGTATCTCTTTTGTCTCATTTAATCTAGAACAGCCTCTCTCCCATATCTCTTTCCTGGTAAGTAACTTTTTGAAGAACCTAGGTCAGCTGTCTGAGACATTGTATCCTCTTTCTAAAATATAAACTCCTCTTTGAGAGTTTAAGATACTGACAGCTGGAATTACATCTCCTAAAAACTAGGTAAGATCAATTACTACAATAGAACAGAAGCCCAAATGGAACAGGAAAGGCAGGTAATTGTGAACAAAGAATTCTTGGGATATAGGGAATTCGTAGGCCCAGGTTAAAAGTCCAGGGTGAGGTACTTAAGGCAAGCATGAAGGCATTAGGGCTACCACTAGGGAGAGGGTCACTGGGAAGCACTAATATATATGAAAAGGTAAGTAGAATAATGTCTAAAACAAACAGATTTTATCAAAATTTTGCCTACCATTAGTCTTATCCTTCAAAAAGAGTATACTTCCTCTTGTAGCACATGGCTGCCTGCCTCTAGGTCAAAACATTCACACTTAGTACCTATATGGCTCAGATATGTTATGGGTCAAAATAGAGCTTTTCAAGGCTCATCCAGGTACATTACCAAAACTGACTCAATTGTTTTATAAGCAACTGTCAAGTTCAAAAAACAGAATTGGTAACAAACTTTTGGAATACAATAAACTCAGCATATGAAGGCTAGTTTACCTGGTTAGTTAGGAATGTAAAACTGAAATACAGTTTTATTTTGGGCTATGTCCCAGGCCAAAGAGGAACTGATAGAGACTAGTTAAGCAGCAAAGTACTTTTTAAAGTGACTGGATTATTTACCCTGGAAATGTGTGTATGTGGGTGTGTGTGTGTGCGTTAGTCACTTAGTCGTGTCCAACTCTTTGCAACCCTGTGGAATTTTCCCCACTAGGCTCCTCTGTCCATGGGATTCTCCAGGCAAGAATACTTGAGTGTCAAGCCATTTCCTTCTCCAAGAGGTCTTCCTGACCCAGGGATCGAACCCAAGTCTCTTGCATTGCAAGCAGATTCTTAATCGTCTGAGCCACCAGGGAAGTCCCGGAAATATGTATTAGGGAGCAAAGAAATTCTGAGCATGAATGAAAATTACATTAATACAGCCACTTTTCCCACTACATCCTAATTTAAGCATATCAAATCATCTATGAATAACATATATTTCCCTTGCCTTCATAATTCACCTGCATTTTTCTCCAAAACTGTATTTAAAGTGGGCCTCACACTCAAAACCTGAGGAATTCTATCCCTTACATACTATTTTATTTTTTCATATATTGTACATATATTTATATGTAATATATAACACACAACTCACTGATTTTGTAAATATATGCTATGCCCATCTTTTGAATTTTAAATGTCTCAAAAATAGATACAAAGTCAAGAACATCTTTTGTAACTCTCACTGCATTTAGCAGAATGACTCAAAAAACAAAGTAACAATATAAATAATTGCATACAGTGTCAATATCAAAGAAACAAATCTGGCACGCAGCTATTAGTAATGAGGTGACTGAGAAAAAGAGCATCCAACAACATTGAGGGAAATAACTTCTAGTTATTAAAGTATTTTCAACCACTCCCTAAACACAGATGGTAATCACTATCAGTAATAACATTTTGTAAGAGGAAGAAGAGTATTATGACTAGATCATCATCTCTGGTTTGGAAACAGAAACTGTATAAGTTGAGTACAAACAAGCATGACATGTATGAAGTCTGATGGCTCAAAACCACTTCTTAAAGCTGATCAAAGAAGCTCAAACATTATTTTTAAATCCACCTAAAATAATGAGTCCTCATAATTTGAGAAAGGTTTCTGGATTCTTAATAAATTATATGGTAATGTTAATTTTGTTGGATACAGCTCCACCTGCATAATTTTTGATCACTACAGTAATCAAGAAAATGCAAATTAAAACTACAATGAATATCATTTACACCTATCAGGTAGACAAAAATTTCAAAATCTGACAATACCAAAGTGTTAATGAGACTGTGGAGCAACAGGATCTCCCTTATTCAGCTGGTGAGAGTGTAAATTAATACAACTATTATAGAACATGGTTGGCAATATCTGGTAGAGTTAAAGATATGCATATATTAGAACTCAACATTTTCACTCCTAAGCCTATTACCCTACAGAAAATCTCACATTGTGTAAGAAAACATGAACAAAAATATTCACTGCAGAAAAAAAAAAAAACTTTAGAAATAATCTAAATGCCTATCAACTGGAAAATGGAAAAATAAGTGGTGATATATACATCATGAAGCATGACAGAGTAGTTAAAATGAATGAAGTAAAATAATGGTTCTCACTGGGAAAAGGGAGATTTTGCCATGAAAGGGACATCGGCAATGTCTGGAGACATTTTTGGTTATCACAACTGGGGTGGGGAGTGGAGGGGAAAGTGCTACTGGGATATCGCTAAACTTCCTATAAAGGACAAGAAAGGGCCTCACAACAAAGAAATAGCAACAAATGGCAACAAAACAGAGATTGAGAAACTGAAAACTAGGGCTATGAGTAACAACATGGAAAAATCTCATAAACATAGTTGAGGAAATAAAAAGTTTCAGAAGGATACAAAAGCCTAAAAATGTAAAATAATACCAAATATTGGTTTTGTATATATTCATATATAGTAGTGTTAGTTAAAATATTAAAATATGCATGGGAATAATAAACTCCAAACTCAGAAGTTTGGGGAGCGGGGAAGGGATGCAATTGGAGCACAAAGGGAAACTTCAACTACATATGTAATGTTTAATTTCTTAGGCTAAGAAGAGGATACACACATATGTTATAGGGTTTCCTATACTCTTTGTAGGTCTAAGTTATTTCATTATAAGAATTTTTTAAAGGAAAATAAATGAATAAACCAGGAGGACATTATGCTAAGTGAAATAAGACAGACACAGAAAGACAAAAACTGCATGATCTCACATGTGGAATCTGAAGTCTGAGTCTTAGAAGCAGAGACTAGAATTGTGGTTATCAGGAGCTGGGGAGTTGGGGAAATGATGCAGGATGAATAAATTCTGGAAATC
>NW_011485384.1:0-382 GCF_000754665.1 Bison bison bison | reverse complement strand
ATGTGTACAATACTACTAATGTCAGAACAGACAGATTCTTGGTAACAAAACAGAAAGTACCAGAAACAGACGTGTGTATATATAAGAATTTAGTACATAATAAGGAAAATATTCAAATTAATGGAGAAATAAGTGGTGTTGCTATAACATGCTAACCATGTGAGGTAAACATGTTTAGACTCCATATTATTCCAAAATTAATCCTAAATGAATTAAAGACTAAACTGTAAAAAAAAAATAATGCTATAAAAAAGTAGATAATAATTAACAACAACAGCAAAAACAAAATTTGGGGTGGGAAGGCCTTTCTAAGCCTCAGCCAAAAGCAGATAGAAAAGATTTTTAAACTTCTATGAATTTTAAAAATGTCATGTGGCAAAAA
>NW_011485383.1:10736-11188 GCF_000754665.1 Bison bison bison | reverse complement strand
TGCAGGTAAACTGAGCTCCTACAAAGGAAACTCCACCTTCTTTGCTTAACTCTCCAAGATGTTTTCTCTTCATTTTAGATGGAACTTTCATGGACATTCTGTCCTAATATTTTTGTTCTAAAGTTTTGCTGTTCCCTTTGGTCTTTTTCTCAAAGTGGTTATGATCTAACAATATACAATGTGGGAAGGAAACTCTCTATATAAAATTGCCCATCATGGAATCTTTTGGCAAACAAAATCATAGATTTATCATAGGAATAATCTTCCCCTAATTTGTATATTTATTGACTATGCCAAACCCTTTGACTGTGTGGACCACAACAAACTCTGGAAAATTCTTCAAGAGATGGGAATACCAGATCACCTGACCTGCCTCTTGAGAAATCTGTATGCAGGTCAGGAAGCAACAGTTAGAACTGGACATGGAACAACAGACTGGTTCCAAATAGGAA
>NW_011485383.1:9393-10491 GCF_000754665.1 Bison bison bison | reverse complement strand
GGATGTGAGAGTTGGACTATAAAGAAAGCCAAGCACTGAAGAATTGATGCTTTTGAACTGTGGTGTTGAAGAAGACTCTTGAGAGTCCCTTGGACTGCAAGGATATCCAACCAGTCCATCCTAAAGGAAATCAGTCCTGAATATTCATTGAAAGGACTAATGCTGAAGCTGAAACTCCAATACTTTGGGCCACCTAATGTAAAGAATTGACTCCTTGGAAAAGACCCTGATGCTGGGAAAGATTGAAGGCAGGAGGAGAAGGACAGAGGACAGAAGACAGAGGATGAGATGGTTGATGGCATCACCGACTCAATGGACATGAGTTTGAGTCAACTCCGGGAGTTGGTGATGGACAGGGAGGCCTGGTGTGCTGCAGTCCATGGGGTCACAAAGAGTTAGACACAACGAAGTGACTGAACTGAACGGAACTGAACTGAATTTGTATATTCCCTGTGGTTGGATTAGTATAGTATAGTTTCTTTAAAAAATATATATTTATTTATGTATTTATTTGGCTGTGCCAGGTCTTAGTTGCAGCATACAGGATCTTTGTTGGGGCATGTAGGATCTTTAACCGTGGCATGTAAACTCTTTAGCCACAGCATGTGGAGTCTAGTTCCCTGACCAGGGACTGAACCCAGGCCCTCTGCATGGAGACCGTGGAGTCTTTGCCACTGTACCACCAAGGAAGACCCAGTACAGTAGAGTTTCTTAAAGGAAGACCTATTTGAGTGAGTGTAAAACTGAAACAATAGAGTAGTGTCCTGAAAGCAAAGGGTCTCCTTTTGAGGCACCCTAACCAAACATACAGGTAGAGCACAATTAGAAATTCACACATGATTTCTCCTTCTCCATCCCAACAAGGCCTTGCTGAACCCTTTTACCTCTTACTCAGGATCCTACTCTCTGTTGCGTTTCTCATGATGTACTCTGCATATAAGTTAAATAAGCAGGGTGACAATATTCAGCCTTGATGTACTCCTTTTCTTATTTGGAACCAGTCTGTTGTTCCATGTCCAGTTCTAACTGTTGCTTCCTGACCTGCATACAGATTTCTCAAGAGGCAGGTCAGGTGGTCTGGTATTCCCATCTCTTGAC
>NW_011485383.1:6027-6724 GCF_000754665.1 Bison bison bison | reverse complement strand
CCTGACATACTTTGCATCACCTATCAAGTCTACCTAATGTATAAAGCCAATCTTGCTCACAGATTGCAGTGTTCCCCAAATTCAGCCACCCATATCCACCTTCACAATTCTTTAAATACATCAACTGCCAGTACTGTGATTTTCCATTCATTATGTGTCAGCAGTACTGTTATTTACTCAATACTTTCTTTAAATTAGCTTGTATTCAAATATCTACTTTGGTCTCATTCTATGCTAGAATATCTATAAAATCATGGATCTTTGTGCCAGCCATATGAAATCTTTTAGGTCATATATAGATGATCATTTTTATTTCCAATATTTATGTATTTATTATGAAAACCTAAAATAATCCAAATAAATCCCCAAAATCCAGATAAAAAAGAATTTAATATATATTATTAGCAGGTATGCCACACTTTGGGAAACTCTAAGCTAGTTCAGCCCCATCATTTTAAAAATCATGAGTGTATCAAAGATAAATAAGCAACTATAAGAGATGTGAGTGATTATCTCATGAAGCAAAAGATATTAGGAAGTATTTCATATGTTATTGTTATATGTAATTAGGAAGTATTTCATTTCATTAGGAAGTAATACAGATGTTTGAATTCTGAAACAAAAATAGGAGGATCATTTGACTTGCAGTGTTTCAAATGTGCTGACTTGGCATTGAAATGATTATTCTGTAGCTATA
>NW_011485383.1:4183-5927 GCF_000754665.1 Bison bison bison | reverse complement strand
AGGGGATATATGTATCATATTGCTGATTCACATTGTACAGCAGAAACTAACACAACATTGTAAAGCAATTATACTGCAATTTAAAATGTATTTTAAAAAAACAGAAAAAAGATAAATGTATAAATGCCAAAAAAAAAAAAATGCGTAGAGTTCAAAAAGATCTTAAAGGCTGTTCTGCATGCCCAGCATCAGCAGGAATGACACTGCACAGCCAGGCCCTGATATTCTACAGCAACATGTCAGCAGTGATTGACCAGCTTCTCTGAAGGCTCTGGAGCTCCCAAACACTGAGGGTTAGTCAAGTGTGCCTTGTGTCAAACTCCAACTCCAGCTCATATAATAAAGTTTACATTAAAAGTCAGGGTTTTGATGAATGTCACACTTGGAAGCCAATTAAATGGGCTGAAAGGAAGACACAATTTCCCATTGTCTAATTGACTTGCAGCACCTTCAAGGTAATAAATTTGTCACATTGAATTATTAATGAGAAACGAATATTTGACTTGCTGCCTTGGATGGAAAACAGCTCATTATCAGAAAGCATTGTTGCTGCCAAATAGAGGGTCTGGCATTAGGGGAGTTTAGGGACAATATGACAAAAAATTGTATTTTTTTTTCATCACTATATTTCTCATACCATAAAACTCTTTAAAACAAAATCTTATGATCATTTTAATGGGCAGAAATGGTACCTCCTAATATTTGGAGCTTAATTTTGCATTCATTTTCATTGTCATAGATGTTAAGGTTTCTGCAATAGTTTCAAATACTCAAATATAGACTAGTAGTTAGGAAAAGGAGCTCTGTAGATCTTTTTATTTTTTCAACATTTTCTTTAAATCAAGTCCTTTGTTTACTTTTTACAGCTCCTAAGCCATAATATCCATGAAACCATGGGGTTGATATATGAGCTGTAATGTTTTTCAACTGTGTATCAAACTAAACATGTGACTATTAAAATATAAAATACCGACCTGTGTACCACATACAACTATCACTTATGTTCTTGGAGTGTCACTGCACATACCACATTTTTTGAAACCCTGCATTAAAAAACACATATTAAAGTGGCTTCTTGAGAAAATAAGGGAGGAAGAAAATGTGTAATATACAAAATCAAAATTTCAAAACATCATTTGGAGAAGAGACTTGGTATCTATTTAATTTGTTACTCTTGTATTAAGAAATCCACTACCCTGTATAGTACAGGGAACTCTACTCAGTGTTCTATAATAACTTATATGAGAAAATAATCTGAAAAAGAATGTATATACATACATACATATATGAATATATGATTCACTTTACTGTACACCTGAAACTAACACAACACTGTAAATCAACTATAGTCCAATAAAATTTCTTTAACGTTTAGTTTTCCTGTACCCATTTCATCCTACCCAAAATGTGCTTTATTCCTTTCCAGAAGTTTTTTAAAAAATTTATAAAGATAAAAATAGAAATACACTACCACCACCCTATCCCACTCCACCAAACTCTGTTCTCTGCTTTTTTTGTAAGCTGTGCATATTCTTCCCTCTGAAAGTCTTCCCTGACTCCTACAATCAGTTTTGATCTTATTTTCTTCTCAAATACCGTAATACTGTGTACTCCTTTTAAGACCCTTATCCTATTCTGACATCAGCTATAGTTATGTTTGCACTGTACCTATTCCCCTCATAGGTGGCCAATAAATAGTCTTTGGGTTGAAAGAGTAGGGCACAAACCAGGATACTTTGCCAAG
>NW_011485383.1:482-1959 GCF_000754665.1 Bison bison bison | reverse complement strand
ATCCTAAAGGAAATCAACCCTGAATATTCATTGGAAGGACTGATGCTGAAGCTAAAGCTCCAATACTTCGGCCACCTGATGCAAAGAGCTGACTAATTAGAAAAGACCCTGATGCTGGGAAAGACTGAGGGCAAGAGCAGAAGGGGACGATAAAGGATGAGATGGTTGGATGGTTGGTTACAATTCCATGGACATGAGTTTGAGCAAACTCAGTAAAGGGCAGGGAAGCCTGGCGTGTTGCAGTTCATGGGGTCGCAAAGAGTCAGATATGACTTAGCGACTGAACAACAACCAGACATACTGAATCTAAAACTCTGGGGCTAGGACCCAATCATTTGTGTTTTAACAAGCTCTTCAGTCAATTCTGGACCACTCTAACATTTGGGGACCACACGCTTAGTATACCTACCCCTAATATTTATCACCCTCCTTGGGATCTGATACGAACCCTTTTCCCCAGTTGGGGAACCAGATTGCCTAGGTGGTCTGACATGTTTGGACTTTTAATGCCTTTTCCTACTCCAGAATGCTTCCTAAAGCACAAGACAGAAACATATAGCATCTAAAATCAATTTCCTTGAGCCTAGTCCATATCAAAACTTCAGAATTATGTGATAATAAACTCAATTTCAAAAGTAAATTTGAAAAAAAAAGTAAACTTGATCTCTTTTGAAGATAAAAGTATAGCTAGAGATCAAACAATGTAAATGATTCTAGCAGTAGTGTAACAAATTTGGGGAATTTCTGTAGACTTTAAAATAAACTTCCCAACAAATTATTGTATCTGTGAGGACCACAGAAGTACATCTCTCATATTTCTTTCAACTTGAGATCACTTTTCCAGAAACCTTATTTATTTGCAATTACGTGGAAATAAAGGAAAATAAGCAAAAACAAAGCTAAAATAACAAATAAAAAACAAGTTTCAAAGAAGCAAAAGTATATATCATCATGGAATCAATGTTCTAATGTGGTTTAATTTACTCAGAAGGTAAATTTATTTTTTGGTCCACTATGCAGCATGCAGGATTTTGGTTCCCAAACCAGGGACAGAACCCACGCTCCTTGCAGTGGAAGTACAGAGTCTTAACTCTGTGCACTGAACTGCCAGAGAGGTCTCAATATAATTTTTATTTTAGACATAGTTTTAATAATTATGAGTGAGTGGGACTGTTTATTGATTGACAGTAGCGGAAAATTTACCTGGAGGATAGAGAAGACCAGGGAGAAGGCAATAAACTCCCCAGTGCCAGCACCAGAGGACATGATATGTCTCCCAGCCATAAACACAGTCCACCTCCCGTGCTGCTGCTGCTGCTGCTAAGTCGCTTCAGTCGTGTCCAACTCTGTGCGACCCCAGAGACAGCAGCCCACCAGGCACACCCCCCCGCCTCCCGCCCCGTCCCTGGGATTCTCCAGGCAAGAACACTGGAGTGGGCTGCCATTTCCTTCTCCAATGCATGAAAGTGAAAGTGAA
>NW_011485383.1:0-382 GCF_000754665.1 Bison bison bison | reverse complement strand
GAAAACTAAGATCATGGCATCCGGTCCCATCACTTCATGGCAAATAGATGGGGAAACAATGGAAACAGTGACAGATTGTCTTTTCTTGGGCTCCAAAATCACTGCGGACTGTGACTGCAGTTACGAAATTTTAGATGCTTGCTCCTTGGAAGAAAAGCTATGACAAATCTAGAAGCATATTAAAAAGGAGAGACATCACTTTGCTGACATAGGTCTGTATAGTCAATGCTATGATTTTTCCAGTAGTCATGTATGGATGTGAGAGTTGGACCGTAAAGAAGGCTGAGCTCTGAAGAATTAATGCTTTTGAACTGTGGTGCTGGAGAAGAATCTTGAGAGTCCCTTGGACTGCAGGGAGATCAAGCCAGTCAATCCTAAAGGA
>NW_011485382.1:19271-20311 GCF_000754665.1 Bison bison bison | reverse complement strand
CCTATTTCCTTGTTTAGCAGCATCCCACAAATTCTGATAAATTGATGTTTTCAGTTTTATTCAGTTCAAAACATTTCTTATTGGAAACATGATTTATTTATGTATGTTATTTAGTTTTCTCAATTATTTGGATACATTTTCTAGATGTCTTTCAATTATCGATGTATACTTTTGTGGTCACTGAACATATTTTGGATGCCTTGAATTCTTGAAAATTATTGGAAAAAAAGAAAAGTGTTATAGTGCAGAGTCTTAGTAAATTCTCCGGCAGTGCTTGAAAAGAATATATTCTGTTGAGTGGAATGCTGAATAAATGTCTTAAGGTCAAGTTGTTTGATAACGATGTTCATATATACTGCATCCTTTTTGATTCTCATTATATTTGTTGTATCAAATAATGAGAGAAGACTATTGAAATCTCTTATTAGAATTGTTGATTTGTCTTTTTTGGCAGTTCTATGCTTCATGTATTTTTAGTTATATTATTGGATGCATAAACATATAGAATTACTATGTCTTTTGGATGAACTGATGTCTTTATTGTTATGAAATATCTTTCTTTGAGATAGTGAAGTACAGGGAAGCCTGGTGTGCTGTAGTCAAAGAGTCAGACATGACTTAGCAACTGAACAACAACAACAAATACCTGTTAGTATTCTTCACTTTTATATCTGTTCTTCTGGTATAAATATGAAAATGAAACTCGCTCAGTCATGTCCGACTCTTTGCAACCTCCTGGACTATACAGCCCATGGGATTCTCCAGGCCAAAATTCTGGAGTGGGTAGCCATTCCCTTCTCCAAGGGATCTTCCCAATTCAGGGACTGAACCCAGGTCTCCCACATTGCAGGCAGATTCTTTACCAATTGAACCACCAGGGGAGATCTGGTGGTGTCAATATAACCATTCTAAATTTTTGGCTATTTTTTGCATAGTATATAATTTTCTATCATTTTAACTATTTGTATCTTTATATTTAAAATGTATTTTTTGTTAGTAGCATTATAGTTGTCTTGTTTTTTTAAATCAAACCTGACAGT
>NW_011485382.1:14343-15759 GCF_000754665.1 Bison bison bison | reverse complement strand
GCTAAGTTGCTTTAGTTATGTCTAACTCTGTGCGACCCTATGGACTGTAACCTGCCAGACTCCTCCGTCTGTGGGATTCTTCAGGCAAGAATACTGGAGTGGGCTGTCATGCCCTCCTATAGGGGATCTTCCTGTCTCAGGCATCCAACACACATTTCTTATATCTCCTGCATTGGCAGAATGGTTCTTTACCATCCAGAGCCACCTGGAAAGCCCATAACATATTTAAGCTTATTGAAATAATAGTTAATACTAACAGTGAGAAAGTAGTAAGGATCCTCACTGAACTTCTAAAAAAGAGATAAAATATTAAATCCATTCAATTATCATTTTCTTAACAACACTTTGATACAGACAAGCAATGAACTTTACTCATTCAAGGCTTAATGCTATGATAATACAAAAACTTCAACTAAATCTGAACTTAAATAATAAATCAATCATAAATCTTTCATTTCAAGATCCTCAAAGACCAAAACAAAGCAAATAACTTAAAATCTTACCTCCAAGTTAATAGCAAATGGCAAAAATCATAAGCAAAGAATCATTTCCAATATTATTAAAATTATACTTTCTAAGGGGCAGGCTATATATTTCAAAGGGAGTTTTAATTTCAAAATGATAAACAAGTCAGGAATGAAAATACAGTTGTAATTTGTAGGAGTTTGAGATAAGAGATCAAATATGTTCCTATATGGGTATGAACCAAGTAAGTGTGAAGAAAGTTCACATTTTTCAGGAAAATCTAATTTTCATCTTGGAAAGACTACCAAATACTATTTATCTTCAAATTTTTCCAATTTTTTTAAACCCCATTGATTGCAGAGTACTGAGGAGAAATACTACTCCAGTAGATCCCAATCAACTGAAACAACACACCCACTCCTGTATCTTATATAACTTGATTGAAAAACATAAAGCTCCTGGATAGAACAAAGAAATTCATGTTTATCCCCAAAAGGAGCAGTAACAAACAAAAAAGTGATAGAGTTTGGTAGATATTTTCAGGACTAGGTCACTGTGTGTGTGTGTGTGTGTGTGTGTGTGTGTGTGTGTATGTGTGTCAGTCGCTCAGTTGTGTCTAACTCTTTGTGATCCCATGGATTGCAGCCCACCAGGCTCCTCGGTCAGTGGGATTCTCCAGGCAAGAATGCTGGAGTGGGTTGCCATTCACTTCTCCAGGGGATCTTCCCAACCCAAAGATCGAACCCAGGTCACCCACAATGCAGGAAAATTCTTTACCTGCTGAGCCACAAGGAAAGACACTAGGTCACTCTAAAGGTTTAATTCTCTATCATTAAAATACTGAAACACTGATAATATAAAATAGAATATAAATTTAGGAATGAATGATGCTTTCAGAAAATATCTTTAGAATAAGTGACAACAGAGTGGGGAAATTTCAGTGTAAAGAAT
>NW_011485382.1:9620-11328 GCF_000754665.1 Bison bison bison | reverse complement strand
CTCATAGACCATGTCCTAGTACTAATGTGTATGAACCTTATATCCGTCAGAAATAATCTAGCTAATAGAGGAGTATTGTTCCAAGAATTTCCAATTTGAACAAGAAACAAAGGGTGACCTCTAAATCTCAGGAAAAATAAAGCCACGCTCTCAGAAAGAGCAGATTATCTGTTTAAAAAGTTAAAACTAGAGGCACAATAGCAATTGACAGACATCTTCAATTATGGATTCTAGTCTAACTCAAGCCTGGAGGAACTAAGTATTCCCCTGGTGCTGGTAAAATTTGAATGCCATTAATCAATGATTCTTATCACTTGGACTGTGGAGCTCTACAGTAACATTCCAATGGTCAAGGACAACTAACAAAGGGAACAGCAAAGTGTAAGATGAAGAAAAGCCCATCTTAAAAGAAAATAAAAGTTAAATAGCTGAGGTGAAATATTTAGCTATCTCAAGAAAATAATAGTGTGCCTGGGATTTTAGGCCTGTTGCTGTCATAATTAACAGACTGAGAATTTTTTTTGGGGGGGTGGAGACATATCCTTAACCACAACACTGCTATCACTCTTTCTCAAAAGCATCCTTAACAAAAGGACCATTAAAAATGTTTATGCTCAGAAATCTGATTTTTTCATGTGATTTGTGTTTATTGCTCACATATTATGGTTGTTACCACTTTCTCACTAGAAATTTTTTAAGGGGAGAATTTAACACTGATTTCAAGAAATTTGCTTAGGCTTGTCTGACACCTAAAACATTCACTTATTCACACCAACTATCCCATTCAGCAATTCTTATTTACTGACAAATTTAGAAATAAGTGCTTACTACCTAAGCGAGTTCATAAATATGCATTGATTTTATCAACAAACTAGGAAACTAGAGTATATTTTAATAAAAAATGCATCTAAATATATCAAAATTACCAGCTCACATTAATGTTGTCTTTCCTATATAGGCTGGATTCTTTTTTCCTAGAGACATTTGCTTTAAAATAATCAAGGGTGGAATTATCTTCAAATATTTGCACAGAGAACCGTGCTAAATTGTGTTTGAAGGTTGAAATAATGTATTGTAGGCATTTGAACTGCCTCTCTTGTAATAAAAATCCACTGACTGAAGTAATATCATACATATGAAAAAATGAAAGTGTGAAAATGTTAGTCATTCAGCTGTGTCCGACTCTTTGTGATCCCATGGACTGTAGGTCACCAGGCTCCTCTGTCCATGGAATTCAGCAGGCAAGAATACTGGAGGGGCAAGAAGATTCCCTTCTCCAGGGAATCTCTCCACCCTAGGTATCAAACCCCAGTTTTCCTGCATTGCAGGCAGATTCTTTACCACCTGAGCCACCAGGGAAGCCTTATTATACATGTAAATATCCTCCAATATTTTTACATAGGGCAGCTCACTCTTTTCTTTAAAAAGAAATGGTCAATGAGTAGCCCATTCTCTCTCCCAAGGAAATAATTTACTCTGGTGTGTCAGAACTTTATGAATACAGCTTGGCTTGTAAATTACTTCAGTCTTTCAACTGGCTTCAGTCAGGGATTAATAAGTAGCAACTAGTTTGCAAGGCATAAGTCTTCTTTTACCAGTTAGAGGTGATTTTCAAAATAAGTGAATCAAGGACCCACTTATAACCAAAACAGTGATGTTTAGTAAGTCAGCAATTAAATAATGTTTTTAATGATAATTTTTTATGATA
>NW_011485382.1:7963-8065 GCF_000754665.1 Bison bison bison | reverse complement strand
AACAGGAGATGGCAAGAGTGAACATCAACATTTTAGGAATCAGTGAACCAAAATGGATGGGAATGGATGAATTTAAATCAGATGACCATTATATCTATTACC
>NW_011485382.1:5262-6873 GCF_000754665.1 Bison bison bison | reverse complement strand
AAATTCTTTTTATTCTCTTACTAATCTTCTCTCTCTCTCTCTCTCTCTCTCTCCCTCACATACACAGTCACCACTACTATCAGATAAGCTTCTAAATTTGGTCATTTTTTTATATTTAAAATAGTTTCTACCCATCTCTAACAAGTTTTTCCTATCACTTTAGTGCACTAAATATCCTATGTTTCAGAGCTATCTATAGACTTTGGACTGATATAACATCTTTATGAGTGTTTTGCCTTAAAAACTCCTCTTATTGGGTCTATTTCCTCCTATTTTCTTTCTAATTCCTGAATTTATTCTGAGATATTATTTATATGTATTAATATTAACCAGTTTTCCTACTATTTCATGAATTGCAACTTGCTTTCTGTCATTTCTAACATCTTCTTTTTAAATAGATCATCCACTGTTTTCCTCAATGGAAATTTTTTGTAACTTGCCAAGTGTCTGAAGAACATCTAATCACCAACATATCATGAATTTGCATAACACTAATGGAGGAACAGCAGTGGTAAAACTAACAAACTTTCTGGGAATCAAAATTTACAGAGTCAACTAAATCTTTATCATGTATCTTTCCATATAGACTCCTGGAATCTGTTTAAATGACTGAAATTATTAAATGTGCTAATTTCTATTTCACTTCCTTTTCACTTTCTCTACTATAAAGTTTAATTTCATTAAGTGTTCCAGATTTCTAGTTTTAAGAGCAAGCCTGAACCCTTACAAGTGTACAGGTAAGAATGTTATGTGCTTTGGGGACCAATTGAACCAAGATAATCAATAAAGATCCCCTTCGTGGATCACAGTGTTGTTGTGGCAAAGGGCCTTGCAGTTATGAAGGTATGAGCCATGCTGAGCAGGGCCGCCCAAGATGATGGGTCATATTGAAGAGTTCTGACAAAATGTGGTCCACTGGAGGAGGAAATGGCAGTCCATTCCTTGATTCTTGCCTGGAGAACCTCATGGACATAATCAAAAGGCAAAAATATGTGACACAGGAAGATAAGCCTCCCAGATTGGAAGGTGTTCAATATGCAACTATGAAAAAATTGAGGGCAAATACTAATTGATGCAGAAAAAATGAAGTGGCTGGGCTAAAGCAGAATGACACTCAGTTGTGGATGTGTCTGGTGATGAAAGTAAAGCCCAATGCTGTAAAGAATAATATTGCATAGGAACTTGGAATGTTAAGTCCATGAATCAAGGTAAATTGAAAGTGGTCAAACAGGAGATGGCAAGAGTGAACATCAACATTTTAGGAATCAGTGAACCAAAATGGATGGGAATGGATGAATTTAAATCAGATGACCATTATATCTATTACTGTGGGCAAGAATCCCTTAGAAAAATGGAGTAGCCCTCATAGTCAAAAATGAGTATGAAATACAGTACTTGGTTGCAACCTCAAAAATGACAGAATGATCTTGCTTCATTTCCATGCAAACCATTCAATATCAAAGTAATCCAAGTCTATGCCCCAACCACTGATGCTGAAGAAAGTGAAGCTGACCAGGTCTATGAAATCTTACAAGACCTTCTAGAAATAACACACACACACACACACACACACACACACATATATATATATATATATATATATATATATAT
>NW_011485382.1:0-344 GCF_000754665.1 Bison bison bison | reverse complement strand
CATTTCTTCAAAAGAAATCCGAGGGCTGATCTCCTTCAGAATGGACTGGTTGGATCTCCTTGCAGTCCAAGGGACTCTCAAGAGTCTTCTCCAACACCACAGTTCAAAAGCATCAATTCTTCAGCACTCAGCTTTCTTCACAGTCCAATTCTCACATCCATACATGACCACTGGAAAAACCATAGCCTTTATTAGATGGACCTTTGTTGACAAAGTAATGTCTCTGCTTTTTAATATGCTATTTGGGTTGATCATAGCTTTTCTTCCAAGGAGCCAGTGTCTTTTAATTTCATGGCTGCAGTCACCATCTGCAGTGATTTTGGAGCCCCAAAACATAAAGTCAG
>NW_011485381.1:9692-10035 GCF_000754665.1 Bison bison bison | reverse complement strand
AATGTCAAACCTGCATCGCGGTGTGAAATAACCGTGGGTTTTTGTCATCCAATGCTTTCCTAACAATGAGTTATATTAGGCAAGGGATGTGGGCCAGGGATAATATATTTGGTGTTTGCCTGCTTACAAGTGAGCTTAAAGGGGGACAGAGAAAGCAAAGGTATGATCTCTGGGGATTTTTCCGATTTAGGGTGTGGAAGGATGGAGTGAGGTGGGAGGACATCTGAGTAGTAGGATAACCAGCATGGTCCATTCTGTTAACCATAATAAGGATATTTTGAATGGAGGATATGGGTCCTAGTGGCCCCAACACCTTTGAGTTATTTGATGGGTATGACTGTAC
>NW_011485381.1:5326-6176 GCF_000754665.1 Bison bison bison | reverse complement strand
AAGTAGTAAGTGAAAATTAATATTTCAGGAATACATAGGAATTTGGAAGTCTTGTATTTCATACTGAGGGGCAAAGTTCAGTTATGCTTACCAGAAATACTAGCATTAAATTGTAAACCATGATGAAAACACAGGGATATAAAAGCAATCTGGTTGTGATATCTGCTACCTCATTGGTCACTGGATTATTTTGACTAATGCAGCTGGCTGGGCATCTCCTCTTACTTCTCCGTGAACCTGTATACTTATTTGAAAAGATAGAATCATTCTTTGATAAAAGCCATGGGAATAAAATCAGAAAGCTAATTGATGAAATTTATAATCCATTTATTCAACAAACGTGAGGGACTGCTACATGCCAGGTGTTGTACTAGGTGCTAGAAATACTGTGGTGAAAAGACAGCCATAGTCCCTTCTCTCATGGTCTTCACACCTAACTGTTAGTTCTTCACTCTGGTATGCGTAAGCTGAAGGTGTGTGTACTATATCTCATGCTCTTAAAATTGTAAACTGTTTTTAGGACATAGACTGTGTTCTCCATGGCATTGAACTGTGGGTATTCAGGTACTGATCATCACTAACATCCTTTTAGACCTAAAGCAATATCTACCATGATTCTCAGATCCAGGTAACAAGATCCAACAAGTCTAATAAATACAGACTAGATTTGTATAACAATACAGCAATGTATTTTGTTGTTAAATTTTTTTTTTTTTTTAGTTTTTTAGTATCTATTCGTTGATGCATTCTTCTGTTTCCTAGGCTAATAATCCAGTTGCACAAGAAGGAACAGCGTGTTCAAGATATCATTCCTATAAATAGCCACTTTAGATGTGTTCAAGGTACTAGC
>NW_011485381.1:4353-5226 GCF_000754665.1 Bison bison bison | reverse complement strand
ACTAGCTTTAATTGCTTAGTTAGTTTTATAATGTTTTTTTCTTTGGTCGTTATCATTGTATAATATACATACTTAAATTTGTCACTGCACATAAAATGAAATGCATTACCCTCTGTAAATAATCTACCATTGAGAAGATGATAAATTCTTTGTCTAAGAGTACTGAAGGATTATATTGAAATATATATATTCTCACCTGCCACCCTGGCTGGGGTTAGAGATAGATGTGGTCTGTTACCTATGTAGGTAGTCTTTTATGCTGATGAACCTATATGTAGATTTTAATCACATTCTTGGGCTTAACTGATAAACTGCTCATTGTAAACTATCAAGGTCATTTCGATTCACATGCGTTCAGCACTTTCTCCCCACACTATTTGAAATTAAAACATTTGGCAACATGTCTTGCCAGATTGTAGTACCTTACATTCAATTGTGCTGATTCTCAAACCTTGACATTGGTGAATCATAAGAAAATCGACTCTGGGGAGGAAATACTTGGCTTCCTGCCTTCAAATTTGGGGAAAGGGAACAGAAAATCTGTTGTTTCATCTGCTACAATGAGACTCAAAAATTGGGAGGTTTGTGTAGGAGGTGTTGCTTCTGTCATTTCACGTTGCCCTAGAAAGGAAATTGATTATTAGAGAACAAATGCATTATGTTTCCAGTGGCTCCATTGGCTTATCTGACAGGCATTCTGTGTCAGCTACAGCTTCTTGGAAAACTTGAATCCTGCCTTGCATAAATTCTTTCTTAAACTACATGCAACTTTTTTGATCACAAAAGTAATATATGTACTGTAAAAAGTTGGGAAAGAACAGAAAATTATAAAGGAAATAAGTAAACTCACGTCCTTCAGAGATAAAATACCTA
>NW_011485381.1:3858-4253 GCF_000754665.1 Bison bison bison | reverse complement strand
ATTCACCTCTCTTTGTAGCTTAATTAAATGTTTATTCAACTAAAGTTATTGATCATCTATTAGGTAAGAGACAAAACTGAATATGATAGGGTCTTTGCTTTCATGGAGTTCAAATCTGAGGGATTCGTATGTAGTTTTTTGTATGTATGTATATAGTTATATATGTAACTATAATGGAGTCTGTTAAGTGCTATGTTTGAGGGACACGCAAAGGCATGAGGCCACTAGTTCTGCCTGAGGTTACTTGGGAGGAGTTTCACAGAGGAGTTGATAGTTTGAGCTAGGTCTCAGGGAAGGAAAGAATAGTGCTCCTGGCTCAAAGAACCACCTGAAGAGTGATTTGGGGGAAGTTAGGAGATGTTCAGGATGACCTTTTACCAGTAGGTTACACCTTG
>NW_011485381.1:0-319 GCF_000754665.1 Bison bison bison | reverse complement strand
AGCAAATATTTGTAGGTTAAATATTTTTTGATGGATTTTTTTGCTGCTGTTGTCAGTGGAACTTTTTTTGGGGGAAGCTTTTTCTCTTCTGTTGCTTACTACTAGTATACAGAGCAGCTGTTGACTTTTAGATATTTATCTTTTATCCAGCCACTTTACAGAATTTTATTTTGGGGGAGCCTTTTATTTTCTTTTTTGGTTTTGATAGCCCTAGTCATCTGCAAATAATAGTTTTGTGTCTTTCTAGTAGCTATACCTGGAGAAGGCAATGGCAACCCACTCCAGTACTCTTGCCTGGGAAATCCCATGGACAGAGGAG
>NW_011485380.1:4712-5204 GCF_000754665.1 Bison bison bison | reverse complement strand
AAGTTTTAATCAAATGACATTAATGAATGCCAAATCATGTTGAACTTCCAAGAGTGACTTAACTTCATGTAAACATTTCTCCTGTCACACTGTTTTAGTGACGAGTACTGAAAGCATAACCTCCAATTAAATCAATAAATATGGCTGCATGTTGGTAGCAGGTTTAATATTTCAGTATTTGCTGGTAGAGACTCCAGCCAGCAACTGTCCAGAAAAAAGACACTGTGGACTTTGCCTGGAGTGGTAAGAAGGGGGCGGCTAGTAGAGCAAAGATGGTGAGTATTATAGTTTAGATTCCCCCAGAAGGACATGTTGAGATTGCAAGTACTTTTTAAGAGATAGAAATCCGTAGGGAGCAAGGAAGTGTATTAATTTTCTCCTGCTGTTGTAACAAATATAATAGCTTATTCTCCTGTTTTGGAGGCAAGAAACTCAAAGTCAGTTTCACTGGGCTAATGCCAAGGTGCTGCAGGGCTGGTTCCTTCTGGAATC
>NW_011485380.1:0-343 GCF_000754665.1 Bison bison bison | reverse complement strand
ATCTGAGCCACCAGAGAAGCCCCACCTTTGGTATTATTTAAAACATCAGTGCTAACATCCACACATGGAAATTATCCTAGCTGGAGTTTGAGACACAATATTTTAAAGGCAATGGTACCAGGACTTCCCTGGTGGTCCAGTGGTTATGAATCCGCCTGCCAATGCAAGGGACACGGGTTTGATCCCTGGTCCAGGAGGATTCCACATGCCACGGGACAACTAAGCCCACAAGCTGCAACTGCTGAAGCCCATACGCCCTGGAACCTGTGCTCCACAACAGAAGAAGCCGCCGCAATGAGAAGCCCACGCACCACAACTAGAGAGGAGCCCCCATTCGCTGCAA
>NW_011485379.1:10651-11060 GCF_000754665.1 Bison bison bison | reverse complement strand
TTTGGCAGTTTTTTGACCTTTCATCTCCACATTTTCCCAAATCCTTGCCACACCCATTCCTTTCATCACTTGCCCAAACAACACGTGTTTCCCATGAGTGAGGAGTCGGAACTGTCATGATGAACTGAGAATCGCTTATCTTGCAGCCTGCATTTGCCAGGCTCAGTAATTCCGCCTCATTATGCTGATAATGGAAGTTTTCATCTTCAAATTTTTCATCATAAATATTTTCTCCACCTGTCCCATTCTAATTGGAGAAGTCTCCACCCTGAATCATAAATTTATTGATTTGATGAAAAGGGCATCCTTTCAATTTCACCACTTCCCTGGTGGCTCAGACGGTAAAGCGTCTGCCTAGTCTGGGAGACCCAGGTTTGATCCCTGGGTTGGGAAGATTCCCTGGAGAAGG
>NW_011485379.1:9713-10551 GCF_000754665.1 Bison bison bison | reverse complement strand
GGTTGTAAAGGTCTTACCAGACCCACTCCCACAATATACATTTTAAGATAATGGGATTAGAACTAACAATAGAAAGATTTTACCAGAGCTGCTCCCATAATATATATTTTAAAATGAGAGGATTAGTCAGAAGTTTCTCAAAAGGGAGAAACATGTCCTCAAGCAGGATACATTGTTGTTATATAATCATTGGTACAGAGTTTAAGGGAAAACATATCCTTGAGCAATATGAGTTGTTTTGTTGTATAATCATCTGCTCTGGGCTTAGAGAAAAAAACCCTTTGTCCTTTTCTCCTCCTTGAAAACTCCAGACCCCTTTCTCCGCCTCAGGACTTCTTATCAGCCTACCTAGGAACTGACTCTCCAATACTTAACCAAAACTGAATTGCTTAAGAAACATTTCTGAATAGGCTGCAGAGCAGCCTATCTTTCTGTGCCTTTATCTTTTGTTTGACTTCCAGCAATTCTGCCTGAATAGCTCTATCTTCTGGTGCCATCTCCTGGGCTTTCTTAAAGTCAGACAATGCTCGATCGTATTCTTTGAATCCTGGCCACCCTTGGGCTCTATGGTACAGTGCCTTGGTGTTTGCTGAATCTGTTTCAAGGACCTCCAAGCAACTGTCAACCACTCCCTGCCAATCAGACATTTTCAGTGGACATCTTCAGTGGACATCTTCAGTTTGCAAGCTCCAATATTCAGCACACAGCTTAAAGCAACAGGCTGCAGCTTTGATCCACGTGCTTTCTCAGCTGCAACTTTTGTGCCTTCCACATACCTTAAAACTTTGGTGTATTTTTTTTTAATGGCCATCACTCAGTTCTGGAATTTGAATAAAGA
>NW_011485379.1:5757-6102 GCF_000754665.1 Bison bison bison | reverse complement strand
AATTATGGGTTCAGTTTCTTGCTCTAGCTCCTTAAGGCATAATTAGGTTGTTAATTTGGGAAATTTCTTGCTTTTTAATGTTGATTTTTATTGTTGTGCATTTAAGTTTTCATATGTTGTCTCCATTTTTGTGTCAAGATACTTTATTTCCCCTTTAATTTCTTCCTGATCCATGTGTTATTCAGGAGAGTGTTGTTTAATTTCCATGTATACATGAATTTTCAGTTTCCTCTTGTTGCTGCTCAGTCGTGTCCAACTCTGTGCGACCCCATAGACGGCAGCCCACCAGGCTTTCCCATCCCTGGGATTCTCCAGGCAAGAACACTGGAGTGGGTTGCCATTTCC
>NW_011485379.1:4161-5657 GCF_000754665.1 Bison bison bison | reverse complement strand
TGCTTTTGAACTGTGGTGTTGGAGAAGACTTTGAGAGTCCCTTGGACTGCAAGGAGATCCAACCAGTCCATTCTGAAGGAGATCAGCCCTGGGTGTTCTTTGGAAGGAATGACACTAAAGCTGAAACTCCAGTACTTTGGCCACCTCATGCAAAGAGTTGACTCATTGGAAAAGACCCTGATGCTGGGAGGGATTGGAGGCAGGAGGAGAAGGGGACGACAGAGGATGAGATGGCTGGATGGCATCACCGACTCGATGGACATGAGTTTGAGTGAACTCCGGGAGTTGGTGATGGACAGGGAGGCCTGGCGTGCTGCAATTCATGGGGTCGCAAAGAGTCGGACATGACTAAGTGACTGAACTGAACTGATACTGTTTGAAGTACCATAGCTTTATAGTATAGCTTGAAATCAGAAAATGTGATGCCTCCTGCTATATTCTTTTTTTGTTGTTGTTGTTCTATTCTTTGAGAATTGCTTGGCTATTTAGGGGTCTTTTGTAGTTCTGTACAAGCTTCAGGACTATTCTCCACCCCCATCCCCACTTGTGTAAAACTGCCTTGCATTTTTTCATAGATTGTTCCAGCCTTCTACCACTGAGAATAATGTTAGCTGTAGACTAGTCATTTATGACCAAGTTTCTTATGTTTAGGTACTTTGTTTCTATACCAAAAACTTTTTTTAAAAAATCATGAACATAAGTTGAATTTTGTCAAATGCTTTTTCTCCATCTATTGGGGTGATTTTTTCATTCTATTAATCTGATATATCACATTGATTTTGTGTCTGTTGAGCCATCCTGCATTCTAGGTGAAATTCCACTTGGTCATGCTGAGTTATCCTTGTAATGTGCTGCTGAATTCAGTTTGCTAATATTTTGAGAAATTTTGCATCCATACTAATCAGGGATATTGATCTGTATTTTTCTGATAGTGTCTTTTTCTGGCTTTGCTATCAGGGTAATGTTGACCTCATAAAATGAGTTTGGAAATATTTCTTCCTTTTCTACTTTTTTTGGAAGGGTTTAAAGGTTACTGTCAATTCTTTACAAACATTCTTTAAATGTTTGGTAACATTCATTAGTGAAGCTATCTGGTCCTGGGCTTTAATCATTGGGAGATTTTTAATTTTTTTATTATTTTATTGATTTAATCTCCTTACTAGTAATTGATCTATTCAGACTTTCCATTCCTTCATGATTCACTCTTGATTGTTTTTATGTTTCTAAGAATTTTTCCACTTCTAGGTTGTCGAATTATTGGCATAGAGCTATTCATAATAGCCTCTTATGAACTTTGTATTTCTGTTGTATCAGTTGTAATTCTCCTTTGACATTTACAGTTTTGTTGATTTAGTTTTTTCCTTAGTTTAAGGGAGTGTCAATTTAATTTATTTTTCAAAGAACCAACTCTTAGTTTGGTTAATCTTTTCTACTGTTTTTCTGTTTTCAGTTTCATTTATTTCTGCTCTAATCTTTATTTCCTTCCCTCTATTAAT
>NW_011485379.1:0-305 GCF_000754665.1 Bison bison bison | reverse complement strand
GAATAATGTTGAGCATCTTTTCATGTGTTTATTGACCATCTGTATGTCTTCTTTGGAGAAATGTCGGTTTAGGTCTTCTGCCCATTTTTTGATTGTGCTGTTTGTTTTTTCTATATTGAGTTGTATGAGCTGTTTGCTATTTTGAATATTAACCCCTTGTCAGTTGGCCTTGTTTGCAAATATTTTCTCCCATTCTGTAGGTTGTCTTTTCATTTTGCTGGTGGTTTCCTTTGCTGCACAAAAGCTTATAAATTGGGTTAGGTTCTGTTTGTTTATTTTTGCTTTTATTTCTTTTGCCTTGGGAG
>NW_011485378.1:19544-20050 GCF_000754665.1 Bison bison bison | reverse complement strand
CAAAGTAATGTCTCTGCTTTCTAATATGCTGTCTAGATTAGTCATAATTTTTCTTCCAAGAAGTAAGTGTCTTTTAATTTCATGGCTACAGTCACCATCTACAGTGATTTTGGAGCCTCCCAAAATAAAATCTGCCACTGTTTCCCCATCTATTCACGATGAAGTGATGGGACCGGATGCCATGATCTTTGCTTTCTGAATACTGAGTTCTATGCCAACTTTTTTAATCTCCTCTTTCACTTTCATCAAGAGGCTCTTTAGTTCTTCTTCATTAGGGTGGTGTCATCTGCATATTTGAGGTTATTGATGTTTCTCCCAGCAATCTTGATTTCAGCTTGTGCTTCATCCAGCCCCGCATTTCTCATAATGTATTCTGCATATAAGTTAAATAAGCAGGGTGCAAATATACAGCCTTGATGTACTTCTTTTCCTATTTGGGACCGGTCTGTTATTCCATGTCCAGTTCTAACTGTTGCTTCCTGACCTGCATATAGGTTTCTCAAGAG
>NW_011485378.1:14722-15580 GCF_000754665.1 Bison bison bison | reverse complement strand
GAGGAATTGGGAGCAGGAGGAGAAAGGGACAACAGAGGATGAGATGGACTGGATGGCATCACTGACTCGATGGACGTGAGTCTCGGTGAACTCCGGGAGTTGGTGATGGACAGGGAGGCCTGGCCTCCTGCAATTCATGGGGTCACAAAGAGTCGGACAGGACTGAGCGACTGAACTGAACTGAACTGAAAGACTAAGTACAGCACATAGCCTATGACAGAACCAAGCCTAAAGCAGATGTCCTAAACTGTCAGGCTTAGAATGGCAGCATGAGTCTCTTAGATGTAGGTACAAAGCATATTTGCATTTTCTGCCATTCTGTGCTTTGAAACTGTCTCTTTCCTGACTACCTTCATGTGTTCATTTTTATGTTTGCCTTTCTTTGTATAAAAATTATTAAAATCAAATGCATTCTGGTGATGTAGGTTTTTGTATTATGTTAAACTCTGAGTTTTTGTGATTTATGATGTGACATAATTTTTTATGTATTGGCAGAAAGCAGTGTAGAGTTAGCTTTTTAAATTCCTTCTTAACTATCTTGGTTTGAATGGAAGCCATTTGAAAGCATTATGTATTGACAAGGTTCTGTCAAAAATCTACAACTGACCTAACTTGGGCCCAGGTCAGTTTATTGCAGTCACCACTCATGTCTAGTACATCAGCAAGTAATGAGTCATTCTGTTGGTCATTGTCAACCCATATTCCTCTTTGTTCTACAACCTGAATCCAGAATACTTGGGTTCAGAATTGACAGTCAAAATCAAGTTTATTTTTATACATGAGCATTTTGCTGTTAGTAATTAAGATTTTGCAAAGAAATAGAGGAAAACAACAGCATGGGAAAGACTAGAGATCTCT
>NW_011485378.1:13173-14622 GCF_000754665.1 Bison bison bison | reverse complement strand
AATGGCACCCCACTCCAGCACTCTTGCCTGGAAAATCCCATGGACGGAGGAGCCTGGTAGGCTGCAGTCCATGGGGTCACAAAAAGTCAGACAGGACTGAACGACTTACCTTTCACTTTTCACTTTTCATGCATTGGAGAAGGAATGGCAACCCACTCCAGTGTTCTTGCCTGGAGAATCCCAGGGACAGGGGAGCCTGGTGGGCTGCTTTATATGGGGTCACACAGAATCGGACATGACTGAAGTGACTTAGCAACAGCAGCAGCAGCATGATGGCCTACAGGTTCCTAAATGAACTCTTTCCTTTTTATCTCTGATCCCATCTCCTACCATTCAAAAAGTCTGTATTTTAAACTAATTTTCTTTCATGTGTGATGATTCTAGGCATCAACATTGCTCCTCTTGGGTTTGGGTGCATCTTCATTCTTCTTTGATCACTCATAGCTACTTTAAAATCAGAGAAGCATTAATATTTCCTACTTATCTTACAGTTTATCAGTTATGCTACCCAAATTGAGATCTTTTGCACACATATTCATTTTGAAGCAACACTTTAGGCCTAGTCCTATTAAACCTGTCTCTATTAAACCTTCATCCCCACCTTACTTTTTAGAGAGAAGAAACTGGCTTTCTACACCAAGATTTCTTTGAAATAGGGTCTTTCTCTTTTCTTTATTAATCAGAATACAGAAAAACCTTTGCTTGTTCTCTTCTACTAAAAACAAAAGAAAATCCTTGAAAGCACATTTCATGACTCTAAGTACTGAGCAACTCCTATAAACACCTCCAGCTGAATCTTGGAAGATGTCAACTGAATCCATTCATTTGTCTGCATCCCATCTTCTTTTCTCATTAATACTTATTTTGCCTCCAGTATTAAAGGTAATTCATTTAGTTATCTGGAAGACTCCTAACATTTCATTTTTTACCTAACTCACTTCCAGATACTTGTTATAGGTGATGACTCCCTTGCATATATTTTGACTTTTCTAAAGATTTAAGTAAAAACTCAATGACTCATTCTAGATTTTAAACAAAGATACATATTCCTTTTTTTTTTATTTTACCACATGGCTTATAGGATTTTAGTTCCCCAACCAGGGCTCAAACCCAGGCCATCGACAGTGAGAGTGCAGAGTCTTAACCACTGGACTGCCAGAGAATTACTACACAGTCATTTCTTCACAATGGATAAGTGAACTAGGTCTGTAAACCTAAGAATTGAAAAGCTGAATGATGTATTGGGGTTCTATATAGCCTACAATGGGGCTTCCCTGGTGGCTCAGATGGTAAAGAATCCACCTGCAATGCAGAAGACTTGGGTTCAATCCCTAAGTTGGGAAGATCCACTGGAGGAAGACATGACAACCCACTCCAGTATTCTTGCCTGGAGAATTCCATGGACAGAGGGGCTGGGCAGGCTACAGTCCATGGGATCACAAAGAGTTG
>NW_011485378.1:7896-10818 GCF_000754665.1 Bison bison bison | reverse complement strand
GATGTATCATGTTTACAAATAGTATAGTGGCTAACTTGTAATTTAGTTTTCCCACTGCAATTTAAACAGGATAGAACTAGTTGAATTGTTCCATTCCTGGCCTCTCTCTGGATATTTGATAATCACTTCTCAGGCATTTTGTTAACATCACAGTTGCAGCTTCATGAGAAGCTAGCTTTGATGAAGAGAATTTCTGAATATTTAGGACTAAAATGGACTACAGAAATTGTTTTGCCCATCCCTCTGATGTATACAGATAAAATATTGAGGCTCACAGACTTGAAGGACCTGTCCAATCTATACATCAAATTGGAGACAGAATAGAATCTAGAGGTCCTGACCCACATCTACTGTGTTTTCCTCCACACCACATTGCCTGACCTAGAAATTATTAATAATTTTAAGCCTTCTTTTTCAGAAACTGAAAATGTGTTATCAGCTAGCTTTGCAAGTATATTTGAGTTGTGATATTTGGTCGCTTGCAGAATCGGTTTTTAGATACCACCACAGTGCTGTAGGATTAGTTAAAATCTTCAGTGGGATTTGCTAACATTTTCCAAATGTGGGGCAACTTCTATTTGTACTAAACAGTAACCATAGAAAATTTTCTCCACTCCTTAGGTTTATCACATATTAACTTAAGATTTTAAAATGGCAATGAAAACAATGCTGCTTGACGGTAAGGTATTTCCTTGTGTTTTCCTAAGAAGTCTGTAGAAAGATATGCCAGATACCACTAAAGGAACATCAATAAGACTTCTCAGGGGTGAAATGAACTAACTTCACTAGCTTGAAGGCTCTATCAGAGGTCACACCAAAGTGCAGAGTGTTCTGCACTGTTGTACTGCATTCCACAGATAGCTGATTTGCTTGTCACCAATTAGAGCAATAGCCCTGACTTTCTGTAGTGCACTCTCCATATTCTTGTTCTACATTGCAATTAATACTTGCAGGAAATGGAAGCAAAGATAAGAAAGTAAATCCCAGTAAATCACATTTAATCAGCTTCCAATTTTTGGTTACTATTGACTGCTTTGTCCCTCCCATCCCTCACAGCTTCCCAAGACTGCATTTGAAATAATGCTTGTAGTTGCTTCTTTCTATGGTTTCCTGATTGATTGGCAAACTGTATTGCAGCATATTATTCTGTACTACCATTTTCCCAGTGGGCAGTACTGCACAATAGTGATGGGGAACTGTAATGGTACTGGATCAAAAAGTCACTAAAATATAAATGATACAAGCTTCCTCATTGCATGAGGCTGGATCCCTTTATCCATTTATATGCATCACTTTTGTATGTAGCAGTGGTAGAAAATGTTAACACTCTGCTTTCCAAACCTGCTCAAATAGGATTTGAATCTAAATGGTCTTTGGAGACATGCTTTAATACAGGTGTGTTCAAGGACTTCACACACGGTCACTCTTTGTACTTAATACAATCTCCTTTCTAAGCACTTCCTATCAGAAGAGATTAAAAGTGAATGGAAATTATTTAATGTAGTTCTGAATTGAAAACTCATAAGCTAGCTACTCTTCAGAGTGCTCAGAACACCTGGGCCACCAGAATTGCTGAAGTAGACAATGGCATTTATACTGAGATTACAGCATCATCTTATTCTAAATTGTATTTTTGTCTTGAAGAGCGCATGGGGGATGCCAGAGCTTCTCAGTGCTTAATTGGTTTTCTCCTTTGACTTTAATTAAACTCATCCTAAGCTTGCAAAACTGCAAGGCTGATGTTTCAGGATGAGAAGACCCAGTGTTTCCAGCTTTGAATACAGTATGATAAAGAATCTATTGTACTGTTTGATTAACTGCATATGCAACTATTTTATCCTTTTCGACAGCAACATGATTATATAATCAAGAGCATTCTAAAAATTGTTCTTTTGTAGATGAAAAGACAGATTTTTCTTAAATCTCCAACAAGGATTTTAGAAAACATTTAACTTGCCAAGACATAATGCATATGCTCACTGCCCGGCAGTGCATCATTTATATTATGCCCAATTATAAAGTCTCATTATTTACTATTATGAAATTATTTAGGTATAATTTACATCATTTAATGTGAATCTCAGCTTCCATATTTGTTTCATTTAGTGGTATGGCAGCAATCAAGATCTTAAGCATTCTGGACATAACCCAATTCCCATCTGCTTACTCAACCCTTTATTAGAAGGTCATTTGAACTGACTGAGTCTGTTGTACCTGAACCAGGAAAGGAGGCTTCTGTCTTTTCTGGGATGAGACAGCACTCAGTTTTAATATTGTACCTGTACGTGGGGAATGGACAATAAAAGCACGAATAGAAACACATATCCTTACAGCAGGTATCAGAGTTATATACTGCTGGAAGCCATCCCTGCCAGCAAACATAAATTAAATATTGAGTCAGGAAAAGAGGATAGAATAGAAACCTATCTAAAGTGCTCCCACACTACCTACATATAAATGATTGAAACTCTAGAATAGCATTTCAGGAATTCAGAGTTCCTGGCATGCATTTTTTTCTCAATAATAGGTTCTGCTACTCTTTAGGACTTAATATCCACCAGGCACTCTGCTGGGCACCTAAAATATATTACCTAATTTAGTCTTTATATCAGCCCTATGACATTGAGAATATTATTATCTTCACCACTTAGACACAAAAACTGAGACACAGAGATGTAAAGTAATAAACTGAAGGTCACATAGGTAGGAAGTGGTGGGGCTAGAGGAAAACCCTGGCCATTTGATGCCAAAACCCATATGTTTAACCACCATATTTTAGTGAGACAGAGCAGCTGAACAAATCTCAGTGTACTAATTTGCAGAAAAGGGTAAAAAATTGTTGTTAGGCTCAATGACGCTGAAGACTAAAAAGCTATTCTAGGAACATGATTAATAATGTTTTAATAGCCCAGTTAGAATTCA
>NW_011485378.1:4056-5683 GCF_000754665.1 Bison bison bison | reverse complement strand
TCTAAAAAAGTCTTCTGCTTCGAATGAGAACTTACCTACCATGGTTTGAATAGTTTTTTGAGGAGGAATTACAAAAAAGTTCCCCTGGTGGTTCAGAGAGTAAAGCATCTGCCTGCAATGTAGACGACCTGGGTTCGATCCTTGGGTCAAGAAGATCCCCTGGAGAAGGAAATGATAACCCACTTGTGTTCTTGCCTGGAGAATCTCATGGACAGATGAGCCTGGTGGGCTGCAGTCCGTGGGGTCACAGCGAGTTGGACACAACTGAGTGACTTCACTTCACTCACTTCACTACACAAAGAAAGCTTAAAAATTAGGAAGATGGACACAAAGATGATGTGAATGATTGTGTCATCATGCCTGAGAAGGCAGCCCGCATCTTGCTTAGAATGTTAGTGGTAATTCTAGTAATCTAGAATCTAGTGAATTAGTGAATTATAGTAATCTATAATTCAAGAAAAGTCATTGAATGTTTTAGTTTTATTTCTCATAAAAATAAAATGGATGAGCTGGTACCTATATGATAAACAACATGTCATCAATTCATTGAAAATGAGTCAATTTGATATTTTTTTAATAATTTCTCAACCATGGTTTTGGCCTTGAAAACATAGCTTTATAGTATTTTACAGTATTACAGTATTTTATAGTATTTACAGTACTGTATTTTTGAAACACAGAATATTGTGCTGTTCATTCATCATTAAAATAGTACAATTTTACAGATGGTAGTTATAAATTTACTCTGCAATCTGGAGATAAGTAGCACTGTAGAGTATTGTATTCTTTTTCTTGTACACAATGAATAAATAACCATTCCTCTCAAGTGGAAAAGCTCAAGGATCTCAATACGTTCTCTTCATCAGAAAAATGCAGATTTTGTGAAAAGTCAGTATAAAACACAAACTCCCGTGGCTGTCCTTGAATTCAGAAGTCAGATCACATCAGTTCTTAAATGAACAAGAACTATCCGCTTCAGACACTGGAAATATTAGGCAAAGACAGAAATAAAACTTTTCAATATTGCAAATATGGATAAGTCCTAGCTTTATAATCATTATAACAACCTTAGCAAAAAAATGTTCATTTCATAATTATATACTTATAAACACACTTCTCAGAAAATTATTCCAAATAATCAGACTCATTGAACCAAGCAGGTACCAATTAAGGCAGTAAACCTGCATGAAGTCTGAATCATTAGGATGTAAATTATGATTTAAACTTCAAAACAGTAGAATTCTTGTGGTTTACCTGCAGCATTGCAGACTGTTATTCATACTTAAATGTCCTCCTTGGCTCCTTCACTCAAAGTCTCAAATGAAAAAGACACTCAGGGAAGCAACAAGTCAGTTGTTACTATTTTTTAAAATGAAATTATTCTTGTATGTATCTTATAGTGCTGGTAGGTCTGTCTTGATTTCTGTGGTCTTGTATGATTTTACTGTGCATTTAAGAACTTTTCTCAGAATTGCCAAAGCAATCCTGAGGAAAAAGAACAAAACTTGGAGACATAACCCTTCCTGACTTCAGACTATACTACAAAGCTATAGTAATCAAAACCATACGGTATTGGTACCAGGAAAAAAACATGAATAAATCAATGGAACAGAATAGAGAGCCAAGA
>NW_011485378.1:0-359 GCF_000754665.1 Bison bison bison | reverse complement strand
CCCATTGGCTGCAGCACTCCAGGCCTCCCTGTCCTTCACCATCTCCTGGAATTTGCACAAACTCATGTCCATTGAATTGGTGATGCCATCCAATCATCTCATTTTCTGTCACCCCGTTCTCCTCCTGCCTTGAATCTTTACCAACATCAGGGTCTTTTCCAGTGAGTCAGCTCTTCTCATCAGGTGGCCAAAGCATTGGAACTTCAGCATCATTCCTTGTAAAGAACATTCAGGGTCAATTTCCTTTAGGATTGATTGGTTTGATCTCCTTGCAGTCCAAGGGACTCTCAAGAGTCCTCTCCAGGACCACAGTACAAAAGCATTAATTCTTCCATGCTCAGCCTTCTTTACAGGCCAAA
>NW_011485377.1:14161-14859 GCF_000754665.1 Bison bison bison | reverse complement strand
GGGCAGGAGGGGAAGTGGGCAACAGAGAATGTGATGGTTGCACGGCATCACTGATTCATGAGATGAGGTTGAGCAAACTGTGGGAGATGATGAAGGACAGGGAAGCCTGGTGTGCTGCAGTCCATGGAGTTGAAGAGTCAGACATGACTCAGTGACTGAAAAAGTTTATTTTGTATACAATACAAATATTTTTTCATATTGTTCATGGGGTTCTCAAGGCAAGAATACTGAAGTGGTTTGCCATTCCCTTCTCCAGTGGACCACATTCTGTCAGACCTCTCCACCATGACCCGTCCATCTTGGGTGGCCCCGCATGACATGGCTTAGTTTCATTGAGTTAGACAAAGCTGTGGTCCATGTGATCAGATTGGCTAGTTTTCTGTGATTATGGTTTCAGTGTGTCTGTGCTCTGATGCCCTCTCAAAACACCTACTGTCTTACTTGGGTTTCTCTTACCTTGGTCGTGGAGTATCTCTTCACAGCGGCTCCATAAAAGGCAGCCACTGCTCCTTACCTTGGAAGAGGGGTATCTCCTCAGGGCCTCCCCTCCTGATCTTGAACATGGAATAGCTCCTCTCGGGCCTTCTGCACCAGCCCATGAACAGTATGAAAAAGCAAAATGTTAGGATACTGAGAGAGGAACTCCCCCAGTAAGTGCCCAATATGCTACTGGAGATCAGTGGAGAAATAACTCCAGA
>NW_011485377.1:8399-11196 GCF_000754665.1 Bison bison bison | reverse complement strand
GGAAGATCCCCTGGAGAAGGGACTGGCAACTCACTCCAGTATTCTTGCCTGGAAAATCCCATGAATGAGGAGCCTGGAAGGCTACATGGGTCACAAAGAGTCGGACACAACTGAGTGACTAACACATTCATATTTAGTATTTTTCATGTATTTTTATCACCACTTTAAAATACTAACTTATTTAGATGTAATGAAGCCATAATTCATGACTTTCAGTCAACTACTCATTAAACATAGATATTTCGGAATGATACTGCTCAATAGAATTGAATCAAAGGCTTTCAAATTTTGGCATATTAACATTTTTTCTGAGAAATCTTACTGAGATCTTTTACTGCCTTACCATTTATCAAAGTAAAGATCATAGAACTAAAAAAAACCCTAAAAACTTCTTGCCTTCAGACACTCAACATATTACCATGCAAAATTCATAAGGGAGGTAACTAAAGCCCAGAAAAATTTATAGTTGCTCCATATATTAAAATTTATAAGTGGTAGGAAGAAAATATATACTATAATTTATGTTCATATGTGTTATAAATGTTCATTAAAATCATTATTAAAACTATTTGCATCTCTACTTGGCCAGGATTAAGTGGTTAATGAAGAAGATGTACTGATTAATGAAGATGTATTGGTTACTCCCATTTTTTCCCCACTTTCATGCCTAGTAGTAACTTTTCAACTAGCCCCAGGACACCTGAATTTAATAAAAGGCAAAAAGCTTAGCTCAGTTTAAATTTCAAACTAACATCACTGAAACAATTTTGATAGCAACATCTCAATGTTGATTCAACATATTTTTGTTCTTACAAAGTCATATTTCTGTACCTCAATGAAATAATATGTATAGAAATACATCATTCTCATTATTACATAAGTAAGGCACTCTGCTCATAACACTTCCCCTTTTACATGTACAATAAAGTCAAAGAACTTAGCCTAGCATTCTGAACAATGAAACTAAACAAAAAACACATAAATCAAGCTTGTCTACGTAGTATTACAGAGGGTAGCTTATCTAAAATTCTCTTTTGGTGGCTAATTTTCAAAAAGTATCCCTTTGCCTGAGACCACATGAATTAGGCAAAGAGTCACAACCATCTGAACTAATTCATAGAAAATGATGCCAATATTCACGAATCGGTTTTTCTTTTGCCACTTTCATCACTCAAACCATCCTAGTTTACATCCATACATATCAAACTTTTAGATGATATAAAGGAAATTCTATCTCTGAATCTGAGTTATCAATAAGTACCTAAAGCAAACTGACTGTGCTTTGTAAATATACAAAGCTATCACTAATTCCTCACCACTCACATATTTGTAACTTAGGAATCCACTTCATCTCTCAAAATTCAATCTGTGTTACATAGTATCAAATTTCCTGAGTGCCAGATTACTGAAGTATTTAATTTATTATTTTCTAATTATTAACATCTTTTAGCATTGGTGGTGCTGGTTTAGTCACTAAGTCATGTCCGACTCTAGCGACCCCATAGACTGTAGCCTGCCAATCTTCTCTGTCCTTGGGATTTTCCAGGCAAGAATACTGGAGTGGATTGCCATTTCCTTCTCCAGGGGATCTTCCCAACCCAGGAATCAAACCCAGGTCTCCTGCATTGCAGGCAGATTCTTTACCGACTGAACTATGAGGGAAGCATTAGATGGAGCAATAAAGTACAGGCCTTTCTTTTATCTTTCAACCTTTTATGCTAAAATGAGTCATTTCAGGAAATCTAAGACACTACACTAATTAAATTATAAATCCAAGTCTAATTAACCATTGCACCCTAAAATAAACATTAGTTTTAATCAAGATTAATAGCCATAAGAAAATACATTTCTACTATAGATGATGAGTATCCCATTGTACATAGAAATATTAGTAATTTGTGACACAGAGGCCTACAAGAGTATACTAAGAACATTAGGAGATCTCCCTTAAACAGATGGCTCATTCCAAACACATATTCCTGGATTTCAAACTTTCAGTTCAATATGATCCAACATATTTTTATGTGCTTAGTCTGCATAACATAAATAACTACATGCTGATCTGCACCTTGTAATTACATGAGAACTTGAAACTGTAAGTTGATTACTATCAAGTACACCATAAATGAGATTAGATTTCTTCTAATTTCTTCTCAAATGGGGCAGAAAATGTCTCAGATTTATGGTCCTCAGAAACCTTGCTCCTTTTGTTCAATGTTTTTCTTGAGTAGCTTAGCAAAATGAACACAGTGAAATATACAAAGTGCAGTGAAATGACTAACTTTTTCCTTGTGTAGTACTTAAGCCAATCTCCAAAACTTCCTGTAGCAATTAACAAATACAAGTAAAAAAGAAAGGGATGAAGGAAGGGAAAAAGGAACTAAAATCATAATTAATATTAAATTTAATTTTCATCATGTATCTGTTCACATGCTTTAATACAGTATAAACTGAAGAATTAATACAAGTTCATCAAATGTTAAAACTTCTTATGATATAATTTTATCTGTGCTGGCTAAGGTTACATTTGGAAAATTATGCCAAACATTACAATACTCTCTTGATATTTTTCTGAAGAGAGTTGAAAAAACTGCTGTGAGAAAAATTAAAATTACTTCTATTCATGACAGGATTTTCATTATATAAAAAGAGTTTCTTAATTATCAGTTATTTTTCTTCTAATCACTCAGGACTGAAGAACACCTAATGTGAAAGCTAAACTTTATGTAAGTCCAAATGATTCAGAACCATAGTAACTAAAGCTTCACAACTACTAATTGACACTTGGAATCTTTCC
>NW_011485377.1:4533-6099 GCF_000754665.1 Bison bison bison | reverse complement strand
TGTTTGATAGGATTTTACCCACAGTAGAACTTCTTTCAAAATTGGAGTCAGTCCTCTCAAACTCTGCCACTGCTTTATCAACTAAGTTTATGTCATACTCTAAATCTTTTCTTGTCACTTCAACAATCTTCACAGCATCTTTGTCAGGAGTTATTCTATCTCAAGAAACCACTTTATTTGCTCATCCATAAGCAACTTCTCATCCATTAGTTTTATCATGAGATTGCAGCAATTCAGTCACATTTTCGAGCTCCACTTCTAATTCTACTTCTTCTGCTACTTCCACCACATCAGCAGTTTCTTCCTCCAGTGAAGTAACCCTCCAATATCATCCATGAGCATTGGAATCAACTTCATCAAAATTCTTATGAACACTGATATTTTGACCTCTTACCATGAATCACAAATGTTCTTAATGGCATCTAGAATGGTGAATCTTTTCCATAAGATTTTCAATTGACTTTGCCCAGATCCATCCAAGAAATCACCATCTACGGCAGCTATAGCCTTACAAAATGTATTTCTTAGATAACGACTTGAAAGTTGAAATCATTTCTTGATTCATAGACTTCAGAATGAATGTTGTGCTTGAAAGCAACATTAATCTCATTGTACCTCTTTGCCAGAGCTCTTGGGTAACAAGGTGCATTGTCAATAGCAGTAATACTTTGAAAGAATTTTTTTTTCCTGAGCAGCAGATCTCAACAGTGAGCTTAAACTATGCAGTAGTGTTGTAATCCAGGTTTTACTGATCCATTTACAGAGCACAAACAGAATGTTTTGCATTATTCTTAAGAGCACTAGGATTTTCAGAATGGTAAATGAATACTGGCTTCAACTTAAAGTCACCAAGAGAGTCAGCTTGCCCTTTGAAGCTTTGAAATCAAGCACTGACTTCTCCTCTCTACCTATGAAGGTCCTAGATGACATCTTCTTCCAATATAAGGCCGTTTTGTCTAAATTGAAAACCTGCTGTATAGTGTAGCTACATTCATTATTATCTCAACAAGATCTGGAGAACTTGCTGCAGCATCTACATCAGCACCTGCTGCTTCACCTGGAACTTTTATGTTATGGAGATAGCTCTATTCCTTAAACCTCATGAACCAACCTCTGCTAGCCTCAAGCTTTTATTCTGTATCTTCCTCACATATCTCAACCTTCATGGAACTGAAGAGAGTGAGCTTTACTCTGGATTAGGCTTTGGTTTAAGCAAATGTTCTAGATTGGTATTCTATCCAGACCACTAAAACTTTCTCCATATCAGCAATAAGGCTGTTTTGTTTTCATTCATGCATTCACTGGAGTAGCACTTTTAATTTTCTTCAAGAATTTTTTCATTACAATCACAACTTGGCTAACCATTTGGCACAAGATGCCTAGCTTTCAGCCTGTCTTGGCTTTCACATGCCTTCCTCACTAAGCTTAATCATTTTGAGCTTTTAATTTAGAGAGATGTGTGATCTTCCTTTCACTTGAACACTTAGAGGCCATTGTAGGGTTATTCACTGATCTAAGTTAAATATTGTTGTGTCTCAGGGAATAGAGAGCTTCCCCAGTGGCTCA
>NW_011485377.1:0-302 GCF_000754665.1 Bison bison bison | reverse complement strand
ACTTGAATGTAAGATCTGAAATGATAAAACTTCTAGAAGAAAACACGGGGGTAAGTCCCTTGACATCAGTCTTGGCAATTACTTTTTGGATTTGACACCAAAAGCTAAGGCAACAAAAGAAAGATAAACAAATGGAACTATATCAAACTAAAAAGTTTCTGTACAGAAAAGGAAATAATCATTGAAATAAAAAAGCAACCTACCTGCCTTATGATCCAGCAATCCCACTGCTAGGCATACACACTGAGGAAACCAGAATTGAAAGAGACACGTGTACCTCAATGTTCATCGCAGCACTGTTT
>NW_011485376.1:23296-24050 GCF_000754665.1 Bison bison bison | reverse complement strand
CCAGTGCATTTTCTTGGCAAAACTCTATTAGTCTTTGCCCTGCTTCATTCCGTATTCCAAGGCCAAATTTGGCTGTTACTCCAGGTGTTTCTTGACTTCCTACTTTTGCATTCCAGTCCCCTATAATGAAAAGGACATATTTTTGGGGTGTTAGTTCTAAAAGAACTTGTAGGTCTTCATATAACCGTTCAACTTCAGCTTCTTCAGCGTTACTGGTTGGGGCATAGACCTGGATTACTGTGATATTTAATGGTTTGCCCTGAAGACAAACATAGGTCATTCTGTTGCTTTTGAGATTGCATCCAAGTACTGCATTTCAGACTCTTTTGTTGACCATGATGGCCACACCATTTTTTCTGAGGGATTCCTGTCCACAGTAGTAGATATAATGGTCATCTGAGTTAAATTCACCCATTCCAGTCCATTTTAGTTCGCTGCTTCCTCAAATGTCGACATTCACTCTTGCCATCTCTTGTTTGACCACTTCCAATTTGCCTTGATTCATGGACCTGACATTCCAGGTTCCTATGCAATATTGCTCTTTACAGCATTGGATCTTGCTTCTATCACCAGTCACATCCACAGCTGGGTATTCTTTTTGCTTTGGCTCCATCCCTTCATTCTTTCTGGAGTTATTTCTCCACTGATCTCCAGTAGCCTATTGGGCACCTACTGACCTAGGCCGTTTCTCTTTCCATATCCTATCATTTTGCCTTTTCATACTGTTCATGGTGTTCTCAAGGCAGGAATACTG
>NW_011485376.1:18120-20141 GCF_000754665.1 Bison bison bison | reverse complement strand
CCCAGTAGTCATGTGTGGATGTGAGAGTTGGACTATAAAGAAAGATGAGTGTTAAAGAATTGCTGCTTTTGAACTGTTGTGCTGGAGAAGACTCTTGAGAGTCATTTGGACTGCAAGGAGATCAAACCAGTCCATCCTAAAGGAAATCAATTCTGAATATTCATTGGAAGGACTGATGCCACAGCTGAAACACCGATATTTTGGCCACCTGATGAGAAAAATTGACTCATTGGAAAAGGCCCTGATGCTGGGAAAGATTGAAGGCAGGAGGAGAAAGGGATGACAGAGGACAAAATGGTTGGATGGCATCACCGAATGGATGGACATGAGTTTGAGCAAGTTCCAGGAGTTGGTGATGGACAGGGAATCCTGGTGTGTTGCAGTTCATGGGATCATAGAATCAGACATGACTGAAGTGAACTGAACTGATACCTTTCCTTTTTTTACAGCATTTGTTTTAAATTCTATTTCATCTTGTTTGAGATACCAATGTATCCATCTCTGCATCTGTCCAGTTACCCAAATTCAGTTTCCCAAGGCTGAGCATTGCTACCGCAGCTTTCTTGCCATTTCCTTTTCCATGAAATATCATTGTTCTATCCCCTTACTTTGGGCCTATGTGTCTTTTACTCTGAAGTAAGTCTCTTTATCGAAGCATTAAGCTATTTTGTTTAACAGTCCAATCAGCCACATTACATCTTTTGATTGCAGCATGAAGTCCTTTGATATTTAACATAATTATTGACAAGTATGTACTATTGCTGCTAAAGGAGCAGTGTTCTTGACTTGAGAAATTCCATTGACAGAGGAGCCTGACGGGCTACAGTCCATAATGCCGCCAAGAGTCGGACACGACTGAAGGGACTTAGCACTCACACAGGCATGTACTTCTGTTATTTTATTACATATTTTCCAGCTGTTTTTACTGTTCTTTTTTTAAACCTCTTTTTCTTTATTCCATTTGATGATTTACTATAGTGATATTCTTGTATTCTTTTATTTCTGGCATTAGTGAATCTATTATAAGTTTTTTATTTGTGGTTGATGCACTTCATACCTGTTGACTTTTGGCTATATCTACTTTTTAAAAAAATGGCTGTCATTTAAGCTCAAAAACATTCTAAAACATCTATATTTTTTACTCTCTGCTCACATATTCTGGGTTTTTTATGTCATGCTTCACAACCTCATACTTAGCCCTTAACTGTTTATTGAAATTACAGTTGCTTTTAGGACTTTTGTCATTTAATTTTCATACAACCTTAAGTGGTTGATCCCCAACCCTTTCTGTATACTTTCCTTTCCTAGTGGTATTTTCCTTTCCTGGAGATTCTTACTTCTTTTTCACTTAGAAATTTTCCTTTAACATTTCATTCAGGGTCAGTTCATTTCATTCGCTCAGTCGAGTCTGACTCTTTGAGACCCCATGGACTGCAGCATGCCAAGCCTCCCTGTCCATAACAAACTCCTGGAGTTTATTCAAACTCATGTCCATTGAATCGATGATGCCATCCAACCATCTCATTCTCTGTCATCCCTTCTATTCCTGCCTTCAATCTTTCCCAGCATCATGGTCTTTTCAAATGACTCAGTTCTTCACATCAGGTGGCCAAAGTACTGGAGTTTCAGCTTCAGCATCAGTTCTTTCAATTAATATCCAGGACTGATTTCCTTTAGGATGGACTGGTTGGATCTCCTAGCTGACTAAGGGACTCTCAAGAATCTTATCCAACACCACAGTTCAAAAGCATCAATTCTTTGCACCAGTGCCATACTATCATGATGATTGTAGCTTTGTAGTATAGCCTGAAGTCAGGCAGGTTGATTCCTCCAGTTACTTTCTTCTTTCTCAAGATTGCTTTGGCTATTTGAGGTTTTTTGTGTTTGCATACAAACTGTGAGATTATTTGTTCTAGTTCTGTGAAAAATACTGTTGGTAGCTTGATAAGGATTGCATTGAATCTACAGATTGCTTTGGGTAGTATACTCATTTTCACTATACTGTTTCTTCCAATCCATGA
>NW_011485376.1:14632-15604 GCF_000754665.1 Bison bison bison | reverse complement strand
CTGCCTTTTTTTTTTTTTTTTTTTTTTCCATCTCTCTGAATTTAGCTGAAACAGCTAACTATTACCTGGAAGGAGTGTTCTTATTTGTGGTCATTCCTATACAGACTGCTTTTAACTAGTGCTTTTGGTTGGAGGTGGCTCTGTTCCCTTAAATGTGTTCTGTCCTCTCTCCCAGCTCCAAAACTCACGCCCAAGAGGAGAGCAGTGCTTATGCAGGAGTGGCCTGTGCTAGTTTCTGGCTTGTGACAGGTAATGGGCTGAAGTGTGTTGGTCACAGACAGATATCTGAGCTGTCTCTTTTTCGAGCACCAGAAAGTGTTGCCCTCACCCTGAACCTTGCCCAGATGCAGACTTGGACCTGATTTTCCTTTATCCTTCATGTTATATCACTCCTCCCAACCTTTGCCACCCCTGACCTGTTGTGGAGAAATACTGCTAAGTAATCAGGGCCCAAGAGGGCTCTTAGGGTGTATCAGAGCACAGATCATGGTTGAAATATCACCATTTTGCATCCATGTTGCTTCTGATTTACTGCCTAAGTGTCAACAACGGCTGCCCCACCACACCCAGCTGCCACTCCAGGGCCAAGCCACTTCTGTGTCCCACAGCCAAACTTTCTCCTCAGTTATTGTAGCCCTACATCCAGTGTAGATCTGTAATACAGAGTAAATGAGACTGGAACATTTGCTAGGCTACGCTGGAACATGCATAAAGGTAGTCACAATAAACTGGGCAGCCACTAGAGCAGTCTTCAATTCACCCTCTCTACTCTGCCTCAGAGGAAGCCATTGCCTGTGCACTCGTCATGAGCAGATCAAGGCTTCCTACAGTCCTGTTAGTCCTAGCATCCCTCCAACCATCCAAGGGTGTTCATCTTCCCTGTACATGACCCCATGCCTGAGGCACCCCAAAATTGGTTTGTTCATGAATCTCCATCTCTGTAATCTCCCTTGTCCTCTAAGTCCTCTTCCA
>NW_011485376.1:13517-14532 GCF_000754665.1 Bison bison bison | reverse complement strand
GAGTGCATGTCACAACCTGATCACTTCACTTACTCACCTACATGATTCCATGTGTATCTTTCTTACAGCCTTGATTGTACATGACTCTTTCTGAAATTTTCTAGTTAGTTTTCAGTGAGGATTGCTCTGCACATACCAATAGCTGTATTTTTTATGTGCTTATGTTGTGAGTTCCATGTCCTCTGTGAAATGGAATGTCTCCTGCCATTGTAATAAACAAGGATGTAACAGTTTTCCTCTCACATCTATAGATAGGGATGCAACAGCCATCAGTGATTCCGGGCCTCCAAATGTCAATTGGGGCTCCTAAAAGGGAACACAAGTCTGTGACCCAGCAGATGTCCCCACCCCACTCCCTGGTGATTTCTGAGGAGTTTGGGGAAGGGGAATGTGAGAAATAAAAAGGACAGGATGCTGGCCCCAGATAGCTGAGATTCATATGAAATAAATGACTTCAATAATCCCAGATTCTTGCACATCTTCCCATACATAGAAGAGCACTAAATTCCTTAACTTGCTATCTAGTTTTAAATATTTAACAATAATCTTTTATGTTCAGACTGCCTGCCCCCTTCATTGCAAGCTTATATATATCCTTACCCCCTTGTCCACCTCCTTGGGTTAGTTTCTCAGGGATACTGAGATGTTGTCTCCTGGGCTTGAAGTTTTTAATATTCCCACCAAATAAAATAACTCAGTACTTTCAGGTTGTGACTAACTTTTTAGTTGACAGTTTTGCCACCACAAAGGGACTCAGAGCAGATTTCTTTCCTCCACCTGAGCTAACAAGAAACTAGAGTCCTGGTATCAGCAGAGGCCCTTTGTGCCCATCTACTTCCTTAGGAGTTCAGGAAGGATTTGAGTAGATCTCTCCTTGTTCTCAGCCTCCTGTGTTGGTTGAAGATCCTGAATTTTTATTTGGTGGAGTATAGCAGGTACCTGAACCTCTCAGTTGAAAGATACTGTGAGTGGGCATTCGAAAGACATTGGGGCATACCCACCCAAGGTCTAGATA
>NW_011485376.1:10790-12429 GCF_000754665.1 Bison bison bison | reverse complement strand
GAGCTTACTAAAACTCATGTCCATCGAGTTGCTAATGCCATCCAACCATCTCATTCTCTGTCGTCGCCTTTTCCTCCTGCTTTCAATCTTTCCCAGCATCAAGGTCTTTTCCATTGAGTCAATTCTTCGCATCAGGTGGCCAAATTAAATAAGGTAACAAATTATTAAATATAGAGCACTCATTGTAAAGAACTGTTTTGTTGGTACCTATACAACAAAAATCAAATTAAAGTAAGAACTTTTGTTTAGAATGAGAAAAACTCATTTGGGAAGCTTCATTATGGTCTTTCTTCATTTCCTTCAATGAGTTTTGCCGATATTAATAAGAAAAAACTATAATATCAACAGGAAAATCTTGGAAGGAAAGTCTAGCTATTGTTTCCAACAAGCTAGACTTAAAAAAAAAAATTAAGGTGTCACCTCAAATGAATAAAAAATCTTTGGATAGTTATTTAGAATGAGATAAATAGAATATATATTTATATGATTAAAGCAAGATTTGATATTACTACATTACCTAAAATTAAAAAGCCAAGAAAGACCCCCTAATGATCCCCAACATTAAAAACCAAACAAGTCTGTTCTATTTACTACAGTTTTAAATTATACATTTAAAGCACTACAGAAATTCAGAGAGGGAGGTGCAGACAGTTAGGTCAAAGAGTCTGACCCCCTGGCCTTTACATAACTCTGGCAATCCCAGAGCTTTTTATATAAAAGTAGATAAAGTAGACAGGGAACAAAAATAAAAAGCCTTCAAAACTCTCCCCTAAGACCAAAGATTGTTGACTGGATACTAATGAAGACTAAAATTAAATTACAGGATTTTGCAGAATTCAGATAAAGGTATAAAAAACTGGTATATTTAAGTGGGCTTTATATAAGATGATTACAGCTTATATTGTGAGATAGACAAGACATAGATTGCCACTAAATAAATATTAACTAAATCTTCTGAGAAAACTAGTAGAGTTATCTGAGCCATAGTAGTAGTAGTGTTAGTTGTTCAGTGGTATCTGTCTCTTTGTGACCCCATGGAGCTCACCAGGCTCCTCTGTACATGTAATCTCCAGGCAAGAATACTGGAGTAAGTAGTCATTCCCTTCTTCAGTAATATTCCAGACCCAGGGATCGAACCCATGTCTCCCACATTGCAAGTAGCTTCTTTTCCATCTGAGCCACAAGGGCAGCCCATCTGAGTCATACAAAATGAGTAAAACGGGGAAATAACGTGCAAGGGTTCATAAAAATTTAAAAAATAGTGATTTTGTTTTGATTTGATTAATAAACTCTGAAGGTCTTTTCTAAAGGCCTTATACAAACCTTTAAAGGCATGGTTAAAAGTAATAGAACATAGAACTTGATAAAATAAATTTCAGTTTAATTAAAAATCTTGTCACTGATTTTAATAAGTTTAGATGACAGAAAAGTTTGTAGAACTAACAACTGGCTTTGTCTTGCAAATATCTAAAAAATAAGAATATGAATATAGGCTGCAAGGACCTGAGACTGAGCCCAGGTAAGCAGGTAAGACCTAGAATCAAAGAGAAAAAAGGGGGCAGTTTTAAATCTAGACTGCTAAAAAGGCTCCCTCAACTAGACCTTACAGATAATAAATCTTAATTATCTGAGCAAGCAA
>NW_011485376.1:8456-10484 GCF_000754665.1 Bison bison bison | reverse complement strand
TATACATGTTTCAATGCCAATCTCCCAAATCATCCCACCCTCTCCCTCTCCCACAGAGTCCAAAAGACTATTCTATACATCTGTGTCTCTTTTGCTGTCTCACATGCAGGGATGCCATTACCATCTTTCTAAATTACATATATATGCGTTAGTGTACTACATTTGTGTTTTTCTTTCTGGCTTACTTCACTCTGTATAATAGGCTCCAGTTTCATTCACCTCATTAGAACTGATTCAAATGTATTCTTTTTAATGGCTGAGTAATACTCCATTGTATATATGTACCACAGCTTCTTATCCATTCATCTGCTGATGGACATCTAGGTTGCTTCCATGTCCTGGCTATTATAAACAGTGCTGTGATGAACATTAAGGTACACGTGTCTATTTCAATTCTGGTTTCCTCGGTGTGTATGCCCAGTAGTGGGATTGCTGGGTCATAAGGCAGTTCTATTTCCATTTTTTAAATGAATCTCCACACTGTTCTCCATAGAGACTGTGTTAGTTCGCATTCCCACCAACATCGTAAGAGGGTTCCCTTTTCTCCACATCTTCTCCAGCATTTATTGTTTGTATATTCTTGGATGGCAGTCATTCTGACAAGGGTGAGATGGCACCTTATGGTGGTTTTGATTTGCATTTCTCTGATAATGAGAGATGTTGAGCATTTTTTCATGTGTTTGTTAGCCATCTGTATGTCTTCTTTGGAGAAATGTCTGTTTAGTTCTTTGGCCCATTTTTTCATTTCATTTTTCTGGTATTGAGCTGCTTGTATATTTTTGAGATTAATTTTTTGTCAGTTGTTTTGATTGCCATTATTTTCTCCCTTTCTGAAGGCTGTATTTTCACCTTGCTTATAGTTTTCTTCATTGTGCAAAAGCTTTTAAGTTTAATTAGGTCCCATTTATTCATATTTGCTTGTATTTACATTACTCTGGGAGGTGGGTCATAGAGATCTTGCTGTGATTTATGTCAGAGAGTGTTTGGCTTATGTTTTCCTCCAGGAGTTTTATAGTTTCTGGTCTTATGTTTAGATCTTTAATCCATTTTGAGTTTATTTTGTGTATGGTATTAGAAAGTGTTCTGGTTTCATTCTTTTGTATGTGGTTGACAATTTTTACCAGCACAGTTTGTTAAAGATATTGTCTTTCTCCATTGCATATTTTTGCCTCCTTTGTCAAAGATAAGGTGTCCATATGTGCTTGGATTTATCTCTGGGCTTTCTATTTTTTTCCATTGATCTATAATTCTGTCTTTGTGCCAGTACCATACTGTCTTGATGACTGTAGCTTTGTAATATAGTCTGAAGTCAAGCAGGTTGATTCCTCCAGTTCCATTCTTCTTTCTCAAGATTGCTTTGGCTATTCGAGGTTTTTGGTGTTTCCATACAAATTGTGAAGTTATTTGTTCTAGTTCTATGAAAAATGCCATTGGTAGCTTGTTAGGATTTACATTCAATCTATAGATTGATTTGGGTAGTATACTCATTTTCACCATACTGATTTTTCCAATCCATGAACATTGTATATTTCTCCATCTATTTGTGTCATCTTTGTTATCTTTCATCACTGTTTTATAGTTGTTGGTTTTTTTCTTTTAATTTTTTATAGGTCTTCTGTTTCTTAAAGGTAAATGTATTCCTAAGTATGTTATGCTTTTTGTCACAATGGTGAATGGGTTTGTTTCCTTATTTTCTCTTTCTGTTTTCTAATTTTTAGTGTATAAGAATGCAAGGGACTTCTGGGTGTTAATTTTATATCCTACAACTTTACTATATTCATTGATTAGCTCTAGTAATTTTCTGGTTGAGTCTTTAGGGTTTTCTATGAAAAGAATCATGTCATCTGCAAAAAGTGAGAGTTTTACTTCTTTTCCAATTTGGATTCCTTTTATTTCTGCTTCTTCTCTGATTGCTTGGCTAAAACTTTCAAAATGATGTTTAACAGTGGTGGTAAGAGTGGGCATCCTTGTCTTTTTCCTGACTTTAGGGGAAATGCTTTCTATTTTTCACCACTGAGGATAATGTTT
>NW_011485376.1:5009-5767 GCF_000754665.1 Bison bison bison | reverse complement strand
TTTCAGGATTTGAAATAGCTCAACTGGAGTTCCATCACATCCACTAGCTTTGTTCATAGTGATGCTTCCTAAGGCCCACTTGACTTCACATTCCAGGACGTCTGGCTCTAGATGAGTGATCACACAATCATGTTTTTTGTATACGGTGCTTCTGTGTATTCTTGTCACCTCCTCTTAATATCTTCTGCTTCTGTTAGTCCGTACCATTTATTTTCTTTATCAAACCCATCTTGGCATGACATATTCCCTTGGTATCTCTAATTTTCTTGAAGAGATCCCTAGTCTTTCCCATTCTGTTGTTTTCCTCTATTTCCTTGCATTGATTGCTGAGGAAGGCTTTCTTATCTCTCCTTGCTATTCCTTGGAACTCTGCATTCAAATGGGAATATCTTTCCGTTTCCCTCTGCTTTTCACTTCCCTTCTTTTCACTGCTATTTGTAAGAACTCTTCAGACAGCCATTTTGCTTTTTTGCATTTCTTTTCCCTGGGAATGGTCTTGATCCCTGTCTCCTGTACAATGTCATGAACCTCTGTCAGTAGTTCATCAGGTATTCTGTCTATCAGATCTAATACCTTAAATCTATTTCTCACTTCCACTGTATAATCATAAGGGATTTAATTTAGATCATAAATGAATGGTCTACTCTGGCTGCGACAGACCATGCAGAAGCGCGACAGGAGCCACCTCACGCCCAAGGTCAGGGGTGGTGACGGAGAGCGCCAGGCTGCAATGGCACAGGAGCAGCCAAGAGGAGCTA
>NW_011485376.1:4239-4909 GCF_000754665.1 Bison bison bison | reverse complement strand
TCTGACAGAATGTGGTCCACTGGAGAAGGGAATGGCAAACCACTTCAGTATTCTTGCCTTGAGAACCCCATGAACAATATGAAAAGGCAAACTGATAGGATACTGAAAGAGGAACTCCCCAGGTCGGTAGCTTCCCAATATGCTACAGGAGATCAGTGGAGAAATAACTCCAAAAGAATGAAGGGCTGGAGCCAAAACAAAACAACACTCAGTTGTGGATGTGACTGGTGATAGGAGCAAGGTCCAATACTGTAAAGAGCAATATTGCATAGGAAACTGGAATGTTAGGTCCATGAATCAAGGCAAATTGGAAGTGGGCAAACAGGAGATGGCAAGAGTGAACGTCGACATTCTAGGAATCAGAAAAGTAAAATGGACTGAAATGGGTGAATTTAACACATAGACATCACCAGATGGTCGACACCGAAATCAGATTGATTATATTATTTGCAGCCAAAGATGGAGAAACTCTATACAGTCAGCAAAAACAAGACCAGGAGCTGACTGTGGCTCAGATCACGAACTTCTTATTGCCAAATTCAGACTGAAATTGAAGACAGTAGGGAAAACCACTAAAACATTCAGGTATGACCTAAATCAAATCCCTTATGATTATACAGTGGAAGTGAGAAATAGGTTTAAGGGACTAGATCTGATAGAGTGCCTGATG
>NW_011485376.1:0-316 GCF_000754665.1 Bison bison bison | reverse complement strand
GCATACGATCCTATGTTTTAAAATCTTTTTGATATTTCTAACAAACTTCCCAAATAACAAAATCTAGCTAAGCTTTTCAGGTTCTAGCTGAATCTGGGATGGATGCTTCAAAGAAACATCTCTGAGGAAACTTAGAGGAAAGTGTTAAGCTAAGTTTTTTGGAAGTGAAAATTAAAATCATTCAGTTGTGTCCAACTATTTTCAACCTCATGGACTATATAGTTCATGGAATTCTCTAGGCCAGAATACTGGGGTGGGTAGCCTTTCCCTTTTCCAAGGGATTTTCCCAACCCAGGGATCAAACCCGGGTCTCCTA
>NW_011485375.1:4737-5375 GCF_000754665.1 Bison bison bison | reverse complement strand
GAGTCGGACACGACTGAAGCGACTTAGCAGCAGCATAGTCTCTTAAATCTATTTCTCACTTCCCCCTGTATAATCCTTAGGGATTTTATTTAGGCCACATCTTTAATGGCCTAGTGTTTTCCTTACTTTATGTCTGAATTTGGTAATAGGGAGTTAATGATCTGAGCCAAAGTATGCTCCTGGTCTTGTTTTTGCTAACTGTATGGAGCTTTTCCATCTTTGGCTGCAAATAATATAATGAATCTGATTTTGGTGTTGACCATCTGGTGATATCCATGTGTATAGTCTTGTCATTTGTTTCTGGAAGAGGGTGTTTTCTATTACCAGTGAATTATCTTGGCAAAACTGTATTAACCTTTGTCCTGTTTCATTCTGTACTCCAAGGCCCAATTTACCTGTTATTCCAGGTGATTCTTGACTTCCTACTTTTCCATTCCTTTCCTCTATAATGAAAAGAACATAGTTTTTAGGTGTTACTTCTAAAAAGTCTTATAGGTCTTCACAGGTTTATTCATAGATATTTTATTATTTTTGTTGTGATAGAAAATGGGGTTATTTTCTGAATTTCTGGTTCTGATATTTCTTCATTTGTGTATAAGAATGGAAGAGATTTCTGTGCATTAATTTTATATCCTTCA
>NW_011485375.1:0-465 GCF_000754665.1 Bison bison bison | reverse complement strand
TAATGCATGAGCTTCCCAGGTGGCACAGTGGTAAAGAATCCATCTGCAAAGATAGGAGTCAAAGGAGATGCATGTTAAGAAGATCTCCTGGAGGAGGAACTGATTCTCACCCCATAATTCCTGCCTGGAAAATTCCATGGACAGAGGAGCTTGGTGGGATATGGTCTTTGTAATCACAAAGAGTTGAACAGAAAAGAGTTCAGAGTAACTATAATGAGCATATTTCATGTTCTTTTAAAGAAATACTGTGGACTGTATTTACCTGTTCATACCTTTTCCCGGATATGGTGCTCTACTTCACATTTTTCATTCATAGGAGACTGCTAGCAATTTTTGAAGGCTAGGTATCTTTTAAAGCAAAGCAGTCTTGGGAATATTCAGTGCTTCTGATTTGTTTTTTTAAAAGCACTATTAGCTGTAGTTAACTGTTTGTTTTCTTCCTGAGAATGTCCTGGTTTTTCTTTT
>NW_011485374.1:9013-9556 GCF_000754665.1 Bison bison bison | reverse complement strand
ATAATATTTATCTTAGTGTGGAAAATGAAAATTCTATGTAGACAGACTTTCTATGTTCTATCACTTGACCTGGTTTGTTTTAGATATATTAATGCATTACCCACCCCATCTCCTTTATTAGCATATCTTTGTAACAACTATGAAAAATTATTTAAAAATGATCAAAGTTGAAGAGTAGTTTTGCCTGCAGCTTGAAAGATTTGTTTAACAAATGGGAATTATGTAGATTTCAAGTGATTATCAAACTATGAGTCAGTTTTATTTTACCTTCAAGAAGAAAAACAAGAAATAATCGAGGAGTAAGAGAATCAGATAATTGATCAATATAGCAACTGTTATGATAAAATTAGAGATAGAAAAGTGGGTCAAAGTTTTCAGATATTATTTCGGATTAACACATTTCTAAAAGTAGCAAGAAGTAGTACTTTAAACCAACACAAACTCAAATATAAAAACAGTGTTGCAAATAATCTCTTACAAATAAGGCATATAGCTAAAATAATATTACTCAAAACTATAATTTTCCTATATAAACCACACTTA
>NW_011485374.1:4344-5026 GCF_000754665.1 Bison bison bison | reverse complement strand
AAAATAAAAAGGCCCATATATATGCTATATACAAGAGATGCACTTCAGATTTAGGGATACGCACATACGGAAAATCAGATGCTGGAAATGATATCCTATGTGAAAGGAAATCAAAAGAAAGCAGAAGTAGCAATAATCATATCAGATAAAATATACTTTAAAGACCATTACAAGAGACAAGGAAGGATATTACATAATGATCAAGGGATCAATACAAGAAGATAAAAACAATGATAAATGTATATGCACCCCAAATAGGAGCATCTCAGTACATAAGGCAAATGCTGAAAACTATTAAATGGGAAATTGACATTAACACAATAATAGTGGGAGACTTTAACACTCCACTCACAAGAATGGAAGCTGGAATCAAGATTGCTGGGAAAAATATCCATAACCTCAGATATACAGATAATACCACCCTAATGGGAGAAAGTTAAGAGGAACTAAAGAGCTTGTTGATGAAGGTGAAAGAGGAGAGTGAAGACACTCCTAAAACTCAACATTAAATAAACAAAGATCATGGCATCTGGTGCCATGACTTCATCGAAAATAGATGGGGGAACAATGGAAACAGTGATAGACTTTATTTTCTTGGGCTTCAAATCCGCCATGGACAGTGACTGCAGCCATCAAATTAAAAGATGCTTGTTCCTTGGAAGGAAAGCTATGACAAACCTAG
>NW_011485374.1:0-358 GCF_000754665.1 Bison bison bison | reverse complement strand
TCTCCATACATAAAAATAAACTCAAAATGGGCTGAAAACTTAAATATAAGGACAGAAACTATACAACTCTTAGAGGAAAAGATAGGCAATACATTCTTTGACATAAATCACAGCAATATCCTCTTTGACCTGCCTCCTAGAGTAATGGATTTAAAAAGAGAAATGAACAAATGGGACCTAATTAAACTTAAAATCTTTTGCATAGCAAAGGAAACAATAAACAATATTAAAAGATAAATCTCAAAATGGGAGAAAATAATTGCAAACTAGACGACTGACAAAGGAGTAATCTCCAAAATATATATAAAAGTTTCTCAACAGTTCATGCAGTTTGATATCAGAAAAACAAATAGTCCAA
>NW_011485373.1:9224-10598 GCF_000754665.1 Bison bison bison | reverse complement strand
TCTCTCCATTAGATTATGAAGCTTTGAAATCTCATTAACACATTGTCTAACACCTCGTCTAGTGCTCAGCAAATATGTTCTTCTATTTTTTGATAAATAATGTTTTCTCCAGCTTTGTTGAAATATAATATTGTATAAGTTAAAGGTATAAAATGTGATTATTTGATATATGTATTTATTGTGAAATGATTACCACGATGAAGTTAATTAACACATCTATCATCTCATGTAGATACAATTTTTTTGTGTGTCTGGTAACAACTTTTAGGATCTATATTCTCTTAGCAACTTTCAAGGATACAATATGGTATTGTTAACTATAGTCATCATGCTGTAAATTACTAAAACTTATTCCTTATATTTAGAAATAGCCACTTTCACCCATTTTTTCCCACTCCTCTGCCCCTGACCACAACCCATCTACTCTGTTTCTATGAGTTCATTTTTTTAAGATTCTATATATAAGTGATATCTTAGAGTATTTGTCTTTCTCTGATTTATTTCACTTGCATAATGCCCTCAAGGTACACCCATGTAGTCACAAATGTCAAGATTTCCTTCTTTTTCTGGATGATTAGCATTCCATTCCATTTCTTTATCCATGCATCAGTTGCTGGACACTTAGGTTGTTTCCATGTCTTGATTATTTTAAATAATGTCTACAACAAGCATGATGTTGCAGATGTCTCTTTCAGGTACTGATTTTATCCCCTTTTTATATGTAGGCATACCTCATTCTATTGTGCTTTAATTTATACAGATAATTGTGTGCGTGTATTTTTCAAATTATAGGTTTGTGGTAACCCTGCATTGAGCAAATCTATTGGCACTATTTTTCCAACATTTGCTTACTTCATATCTCTGTCATATTTTGGTAATTCTCATGCTATTTCAAGCTTTTTCATTATTACTATATTTATTATGGTGATTTGTGATAGATGTTCTTTTATATTACAATGGTTTTGGGGCATCACAGATCATGCCTGTATGTGACAGACGTAATTGATAGATGGTATGTGTATTCTGACTTCTCTGCTGACTGGCTGTGCCTTCATCTCTCTCTGTTCAGATCTCCTTATTACCTGAGACACAGCAATATTGAAATCAGGCCAATTAATAACCTTACAATGGCCTATAAGTGTTCAAGTAAAAGGAAAAGTCACATGTCTCTCACTTTAAATCAAAAGCTAGAACTTATTAAGCTTAGTGAGAAAAGCGTGTTGAAAGCTGCTGCTGCTGCTGCTGCTGCTAAGTCGCTTCAGTCATGTCCGACTCTGTGTGACCCCATAGACGGCAGCCCACCAGGCTCCCCCGTCCCCGGGATTCTCCAGGCAAGAACACTGGAGTGGGTTGCCATTTCCTTCTCCATGTTGA
>NW_011485373.1:5351-6189 GCF_000754665.1 Bison bison bison | reverse complement strand
CGACTAACACTTACATATTTTGGATATTAACCCCTTACCAGATAGATAGTTTTCAAATATTTTTTCTCATTCTGTTAGGTTGTCTTTCATTTTATTTGCTTATTTATTTATATATTTATTACTGTTCAGAAGCTTTTTAGTTTTATATAGTCTTACTTATTGTGTTTTCGTTTTTTATGCTTTTATTGTCATATCCAAAAATTTGTTGCCAAATGGTGCAAAATTCCATTTATAAAATGAATAATTTTCTGGAGATCTAATTGACAGCATGGTGAATATAGTTAACAATAATATATACTTGAAAGTTGCTAAGAGAGTGGACCTCAAAGGTTCTCACCACATGCCAAAAATGGGTAATTATGTGAGGTAATAGATTTGTTAACTAACCTTATTCTAGTAATCATTTTGAAATATATACTTATATATGTAAAAATTCAATATTAAGTTTATTAATATTTAAAAACTCAATAACTTAACATTAAGGAGTTTCTTTACCTACATTTTTTTCCTAGGAGTTTTATGGTTTCCAGTCTTACATTTAGGTCTTTAATCCACTTCAGGTTAACTTTTTGAGTGACATAAAAGGGAGTTCAATTTCATTTTTTGCATGTGTACATCTAGTTTTCCTAACACTGTTTATTGAAGAGACTGTCTTTTCCTCATTGAGTATTATTGTCACCCTGCTTATTGAACTTCTATCCAGAGTACATCATGAGAAACGTTGGGCTGGAAGAAGCACAAGCTGGAATCAAGATTGCCAGGAGAAATATCAATAACCTCAGATAAGCAGATGACACCACCCTTATGGCAGAAAGTGAAGAGGAAACTAAAGAGCCTC
>NW_011485373.1:4706-5251 GCF_000754665.1 Bison bison bison | reverse complement strand
ACTGTGTGCTAACTCACTTCAGTCGTGTTCGTCTCTTCCACCCTATGGACTATAACCTGCCAGGCTCCTCTGTCCTTGGGATTCTCCAGGCAAAATTATTGGTGTGCATTGCCATGCTCTCCTCCAGGATCTTCCTAACCCAAGGATCAAACCTGCATCTCCTGTGGCCCCTGCATTGCAGGCAGGTTCTTTACTACTGAACCACCAGGGAAGCCTGAATAGACTATAATATAATGCAAACATAAACTTTTATATTCACTGGGAAACCTAAAAATGTGTGTGACTCAATTGTGCTATTTTCCTTATTGTGGTGGTTTGGAACTAAACTCACAGGTGTGCCTTGTCTTACTGATAAGTGAGATTGCTGAATTATATTGTAGTTCTATTTTTAGCTGGTTTTTTTTTTTTTTTTTTGAGGCACCACCATACTGTTCTCCATAGTGGGTGTACCAATTTACATTACTACCAACAGTGCATAGGTGCCCCTTTTATTCTTTACATTTTCCTGGTAATTAGTGATGTTGAGCATATTTTCATGTATCAGT
>NW_011485373.1:0-349 GCF_000754665.1 Bison bison bison | reverse complement strand
GTGACTAACCTTCTGCTTTTTTCAGTCTTCTGTTAAAATGTTACCTCCCCAGACAGGTTTATATAAAAAAATAACACCCTCGTGAGTACCCCCATCCCTACTACCCTCTCTGATTTTATCTGACATATTCTATACTGTTTATTGTCCTTTCATTCCGACTAGTATTTAATAACCTTCATAAGGGACACTGTTCTTTACACTAACTCCCAGTACTGAATAAATGAACAACTAGCTCAGTGCCTACTATGTTACAAACACTGTATCAAGCACCAGGGCTACATACAACACATTAGCTCTAGCCTGGAGGAGTTCAAAGAAGTAATATAAATGCACAATTCCTATTATAATG
>NW_011485372.1:13801-14792 GCF_000754665.1 Bison bison bison | reverse complement strand
CTTTGGTGGCCCCACACGGCATGGCTTAGTTTCATTGAGTTAGACAAGGCTGTGGTCCATGTGACCTGATTGGCTAGTTGTCTGTGATTGTAAAGTCTATTTAAATATACCAATTTTATATACTTCTATCTTAATTTTGTCAACTTTTGTATCTTTAACTTTAGTTTTCATTAGGATGCAGTCAACAAGTGTGGTCTTAGAGGAAGTTTTAGAAGTTTTTCTTTTCTTTTTGTTCCCTGTCCATTTTATTAATACCTACTTTTATATAAAAAGCTCTGGGATCTCCAGAGAGGGGTTGAGCCAAGGAGGTCCAGCCCTTTGGTCTAACATTTGCCCCAAGTAATTGGTGGTCAGATATCTCAGTGTAAATTCTTCTAGCCCCTGTGAAATGAAAACATCTCCTGCCATATCAATAAATAGGAAATGTCACAGCCATCAGAGATTTCTGGCCACCAAATGTAAATGAGGGCTCCTAAAACTGCCATCCAATGGATGCTGCCACCCCCAATGGTGATTGCTAAGGAGTTGACAGAATGCAAGAAGCAGCCTTCTGTCACTCCTTAAGGTGAACAAGGAAATAGGATTAGCCTCAGATCGCTGAGGTGCATATGAAAGGAACAAATTCAGTGAGTCCAGAGGCTTACATCTTCCCCTACATAGAATACTAAATTCCTTAACTTGATACCTCATCTTTGATGTTCAGACTTCCTGCTCCCTTTGTTGCAAACTTATATAGCCTGACTTCCCCTCCTGCCTCCTTGTAATAGTTTTTTCAGAGCTACTGAGATGCTGTCTCCCAGACCTAGAGTCCTAAATATTCCCACCAAATAAAATAACTCTCTACTTTCACGTTGTGACTACATTTTTATTTGACATCCCTAATATCTGTTCTTAAACTAAGGTAAATAGAACAGACTTGTTTGGCTTTTAATATTGGGGTCCAGTAGGGAACGGGGTCCTTTGGGCCCATTTAACCTTAGGCAGTGTAGTA
>NW_011485372.1:9788-10441 GCF_000754665.1 Bison bison bison | reverse complement strand
ACTACAGATAAATAAAAATTAAATTCTAAAAATTATTCAAATACCTACAGAAGGCAGAAAAGAGGAATAGAGATAATAAGTAAAGAAGGTACACTGAAAACCTAACACTGACAATAATATTAAATGAAAATGATATACACAAGTCAATTAGGAGACAGACACTGGAAAAGTAAATTTTAAAATATGACAACTATTTTCTGTCAACAACAAGCTTGTTTCCAATACAATAACACAGATAGACTGAAAATACAATGGAAAAGATATATCATGCCAACAATAACCAAAAGAAAGCAAAAATGGTTATATATATCATATAAAATAGGCTTCAGAGCAAAGAAATTTGCCAGAGATAGAGAGGCACATTCTATAATAACAAATGGTCAACTGAAGAAGAGGATACGGCAGTCCTAAATGTGTATGGACCCAAAATCAGAGCTGCAAAATATGTGAAGCTAAATTGACACAACTAAAGGGAAAAAAAAAAGATGAATCTACAATCATAGCTGAATACTCTAACATCACATTCTCAACAATTGATAGAAGAACTACACAGATAGAAGAACTACACAGCAAAGATACAAAAGAAATCAACAGTACCACTAATCAAAAGGATCTTGTTGTTTTCAGCCGCTCAGTTGTGTCCAACTTTTTAC
>NW_011485372.1:8805-9688 GCF_000754665.1 Bison bison bison | reverse complement strand
GTCAGAGGAAATAATCAATGGCCTTAAAGGTAAAAAATAAAGAGCAATTACCCAATAGAACAAGAGAAAGGAAACAGATTAAAAAACAAAAATAATAAAGACATAGGGACTTGTGAGTCTATAACAAGACTCATGTCATTGGACTCCCCTCATAAAAGGATAGAGGTTGAGCTGGAAGAGAATTTAGAACAATAATACTTGAAAACTTCACAATGTGTCATATGACATGAGCCTACATATTCAAGAAGCTAGATCCTAAAAATATAAACTTGAAGAAATCCACACCAAGACACATCATAGTCAAACTTCTGAAAACTAAAAATGGAAAAAAACATGAAAGCAGCAAGAGAGAAATGACACATTACCTAATGAGGTTAAGTTCCTCATCACAAACAATAGACGCCAGATGGAAGTGACACAAAAAATTTTAAGTGCTGAAAGAAAATAACCGGAAGCCCAGGATACTAATATTCTTTAGGAATAAAGTAAAAACCCAGACATTCTCAGGTGAAGGAACACCAAAAGAATTGGTTATCAGTGGAGAAGGAAATGGCAACCCACTCCAGTATTCTTGTCTGGAAAAGTCCATGGACAAAGGAGCCTGGCGGACTGCAGTCCATGGGATTACATGACTGAGCACACATGCAAGAGGAGAGTGGAGGGAGATGGGTTGGTAACAATAAACTGGTAAAGGAAAATACCCTAAAAGAATGGCTAAAGGAGGTTCTATAAATAAAAAGGAATAATAAAACAATTAATCTTTGAACATCTAAGAAAGAAAGACTAACATAAGAAAGAAAAAACATGGGTGAATACACAAGCCTTTCCTTCTCTTTTTGAGTTTTATAAATTAAAATGGATGATTGAAGCAAAAATTATAACA
>NW_011485372.1:4958-6284 GCF_000754665.1 Bison bison bison | reverse complement strand
CCAGACTAGATGAATTACAAGCTGGAATCAAGACTGCTGGGAGAAATAGCAACAACCTCAGATATGCAATAATACCACTCTAATGGCAGAAAATGAAGAGGAATTAAAGAGCCTCTTGATGAGGGTGAAAGAGGTGAGTGAAAAAGCTGGCTTAAAACTCAGCTTTCAAAAATCTAAGATCATGGTTCCAGGCCCATCACTTCATTATAAATAGAAGGGGAAAAAGTGGAAGCAGTGACAGATTCTATTTTCTTGGGCTCCAAAATCACTGCACACAGTGACTGCACCCATGAAATTAAAAGACACTTGCTCCTTGGAAGGAAAGCTATGACAAATCTAGACAGCATATTAAAAAGAAGAGACATTTCTTTGCTGACAGCAGTCCGTATAGTCAAAACTATGGCTTTTCCAGTAGTCGTGTATAGATGTGAGAGCTGGACCATAAAGAAGGTTGAGTGCCAAAGAATTGATGCTTTTGAACTGTGGTGCTAGAGAAGACTCTTGAGAGTCCTTTGGACTGTAAGGGGATAAAATCAATCAATTCTAAAGGAAATTAACTCTGAATATTCATTGGTAGGACTGATGCTGAAGCCAAAGCTCCAATACTTGGTCACCTGATGAAAGAGCCAACTCATTGGAAAAGACCTTGATACTGGGAAAGATTGAAGGCAAAACAGAAAGGGGCAGCAGAGGATAAGATGGTTAGATAGCATCACCAATTCAATGGACATGAATTTGAGCAAACTCTGGGAGATAGTGAAGGACAGGGGAGCCTGGCACGCTGCAGTCCATGGGGTCACAAAGAGTCGGACATGATTTAGCAACTGAACAGCAATAAAAAAAGGGGAAAAAATTGCAGGACAAAATTGAGTGTATGGATGGATATGAACATTATCTTGCTTTAGGTGATAGTTTCACAAATGTATGTATATGCATATATCTAATATACATGTATTTATTTTTAAAAATTCAATTGTATTCCAATGAATCTGTTATAAAATGTAAGGTACAACAATATATGTCATAAAGCAGCATTGATAGTAATAAATGAAAAATGTAATCTTAGAATTTATGATTTAATAAATCTCAAGATTCTATTTAAAAAGCATTAATCTAATACCAAAAGCATACAGAAATGAAACAGTAGAGATTAATGGTTTCTGTTAATCGTTGACATGTAAATAGATTGAAAGTCATCACTCTCATTTTCTCAAAACAAGAAAAAAGCTGAACAAAATGAAAAAAACAATTCTTCATAATTCATCAGAGAATTGTTATTAACAGGGCCAAATGCTGTCCCAAATGCTGGAAAGACAGGCAAATACA
>NW_011485372.1:3349-4858 GCF_000754665.1 Bison bison bison | reverse complement strand
AGGCAAATACAGAGAATCACAGCTTAGTAGAGAAGTTCAGAAGCAGACGCCCATCACTAGGGCCAGTACCAAGGGTATTACAATGAAAAGACCTGCATATCTTAGACCTTATTTAAGAAGTCTCTAGGGAAACCTCAAGACACCAAGGAGACAAACATAAGGACATCTTATCACAGACTCAGAGAAAATTTGAGCATATGATGCCTGCAACTACAGCAAACAAAATACAGCCTAACTCTTAGCCAGATAAAACTTTACACCAAAGGACTTCTGACCTCAGTTCTTTTTACCTAATACACATTTGGCTTTCAACAGAAAATTACAAGGCATACTGAAGGGGAGGGAAAAAAAAAGCAAAACTTGAAAAGACAGTACCTAAAGCATCAAAACTAGATTCAGGCATGGCAAAGATTTTAGAATTATCACACCAGGAATTTAAAATAACTATGATTATTAAGCTAAGAGCTCTAATGGAAAAACTAGAGAACATGTAAGAGCAGAGTAATGTATCACTGAGAGAGGTATTTTTAAAGTTACGGAGAAAATCAACCAATCTAAAAATGTTCATTTTTCATAAAAAGTTAAAAAATAATAAACTCCTGACCAGACTGATCAAATTTAAAAATAAAGATAAAATGCATATCAGCATTATAAAGGAAATCTCAACCATATCCTGGAGATATATACATAGTTGTAGAAGACAATTTATGCTAATAGGAGATATTACACAAAATGAGAATGTTCTAAGAAAACACTGCTTAGCAAATCAAGAAAACTTAAGATATCTCAATTATTCTGTACTTCACAAATAAGCTACGTCTGTACTGAAAATTGGGCTTCCCCGGTACCTAAGTGGTAAAGAATCTTCCTGCAATGTGGAGACGCAGGAGACAATGTGAATTCGATCCCTAGGTCGGGAAGATTCCCTAGAGTAGGAAATGGCAACCCACTCCAGTAATCTAGCCAGGAAAATCCCATGGACAGAGGAGCCTGGCAGGCTATGGTCCATGGGACTGCAAAGAGTCAGACACGACTGAAGCGACTTAGCACACACAAGCACTTACTGAAAACTAATTCTTACAAATGAATTCTAAGCCCTGGTGCCTGAAGTCATGCACCTGATATATAATAAGAAAGAAATAATACGAATCTTATATAAGCTCTTTCATATACTAGAAGCAGTACAATCACTTCCAACAATGTTTCACGTGAACCTTATAAATTTTATACCATGATGATAAGGAAATCATAAAAAAGTAAAAACAAACATTTATATTTCTCAGAAAACCGTACTGCCTACTGTCAGGAAAATCAAACAACAATAACAAAAAATCATTCATTTGACAAACAGAACCCCCAAATATTTCAACTATATAAGTCCATGAACAAATTGTGTAGAATTCAAGTGTGAATTATTGTTGAGATAACATTTTGAAACGAAACAACTTTAACAAATCGCAGGACAGAAGTATGTTACTATCACCATAGATACTGAGAAACTATACGACA
>NW_011485372.1:0-512 GCF_000754665.1 Bison bison bison | reverse complement strand
TGATCCACACAGTCAAAGGCTTTGGCATAGTCAATAAAGCAGAAATAAATGTTTTTCTGGAACTCTCTTGCTTTTTAGATGATCCAGCAGATGTTGGCAATTTGATCTCTGATTCCTCTGGCTTTCCTAAAATGAGCTTGAACATCTGGAAGTTTATAGTTCACATATTGCTGAAGCCTGGCTTGGAAAATTTTGAGCATTACTTTACTGGCATGTGACATGAGTGCAATTGTGCAGTAGTTTGAGCATTCTTTGACATTGCCTTTCTTTGGGATTAGTATTATTTATATTTGATATTTATATTAAGCATCAGGAATATCTGGGAACAAATGTGTATCAAACAAAATCTTCCAAAAAAATAAAGACATATTAATACAAATCCAGGCACAATTATTTAAATGATGGCCACTTTTTCAACAGAACCCATGGAGAACCAGAGAAAATGCACCAGAGTCTTTCCAATGCTGCAAGAAGAAACTTTCAAGCCAGAATTCGACATTCAACAAAATTCT
>NW_011485371.1:29863-32637 GCF_000754665.1 Bison bison bison | reverse complement strand
TTTTCTTCCTACATTTTTATCACCAGGTAGGTTACCAATCTTTAAATGCTTTAAGTATCTTTACCTGACTATTACAGAGCAATCTAAGCTGTAAAAAGGCATCTGACTCATTATCCACCAGACCTTCAGTCAGACCTCTTCTTTTACGAACATTCTCAGATGAATCTAATATATTTTAACAGGTACCTAGTGTTACAACAAGTGGGCTGGCTTTAAAGAAACAGATTAACAGCATTATAAAGAAAAAATGAAAATATCACTCTCTAAATTTTCTCTGCTGTTGGTGTGGTGAACTTTATACTATTCTTTGAAAAAATATAAAGATGCATTACTTGGAATATGGGGAAATACATATTTTAAATTTGCTAAGCCCCAAAATAAAATTTTATGCATTTTCCAGAGCTGAAGAGTAATATAATATATTTAATTTGTAAGGGGCATGTTTTCATGGCATCACATGAAAATGCTTGTTACCACTGATCAGGAAATATAATTGGATTTTAAAAGATCATTTGGAAAATTAAAAATAAATATTCCAAAATTGCATCTGTATAATATCAAGTCAGTTTTAGTATTGCATGTTCTTTTGGGAATTATGTGGAAATAATTCAGTGTGTCTGCACCTCCATGTGCTATGTCTGTGTTTGCAGGTATATATTTATGTCTTTGTAAATGTCTGATCCCCAAGTGTATGGTAATGAACCAATCTACTCTAATCACTTTTTGTAGTGTCAAGTTTTATTCAAGCTAAGTATTTCAACTTTCGGAGGTGAAAGCTTTCCTAGCCATTCAGGGGGATGCTAGCCTAATGATTTAGAATGCATCATAATTATTTTTTCCAAAAGTGAGTAAATTCATCATATAACATGTTATTTCATTTACCTCCCTCCCCCCCAAAAAAATTGGAAGGAATTGATATGCCATGGGAGGAATTCCTCTATGTGTATTCTGTTTCCCACTGCAGAGGCCTCTATCACCCCAGGCCTTTCAAGGTGTTTTATCCATCCATGGACGTTTAAAGTACTTCATGAATGAGGTTTACAAATTTGTCAGCTTAGAAACAATTCCACACAGCTTAGGGCAGGGCATCTTTCATGCACACATAAAAATTAATGATCATCATGAATGACATTGCACATCAGTTCACTTTGATGCTAACAATTGTGAGGCCACTTCATAGGCCCATTTTTTGATCAGCTATCAGCTTCCCTACCCTTCAGCAAAGGATAAAAATTGAGCTAAAAGATTGAATCCATTGGTTCTTCTATCTCCTACAGTTCATCACAGTCTGTATCTGCAGTGTTATTTTGGGAGGCAACTCATTTTGTCTCAGTCTACCTCCTTTTACCCAGTTGGAGTGACTCAGTTCAGTCGCTCGGTCATGTCCGACTCTTTGCAATGCCATGGACTGCAGCATGCCAGGCCTTCCTGTCCATCACCAACTCCCGGAGTTTACTCACACTCGTGTCCATTGAGTCGATGATGCCATCCAAAATATTTTCCCTCAGTAATGAATCTGCTTCCCAGTAGCCTTCAAAGTCTTTGACCATCTTGTCCCAGATAGCCATGTCCTAAGTTGTGTGGTGTATTTTAGTGAATTTTTTATCCCCCTGGATTGCTTTACTTAGCTTGGTCTGTGGTTTGGGAGACTAGGCTGGGTAGCAGACATTGCTACTGCTTTTGGTCTCTCCAGGGCCTTAACTCCTACAGTGTTAAAGCTAAGTAAGGTTTTGTTTTGTTTTGTTTTTTTCAAAAACGATTGTTTTATTTTTAAAGTAATTATTTCTTCTAGGAATATATTTTCATATTACATTATTTATTCTCCAAGGAAAAGAAATCTGGCAATTAGTTTAGCCACCGAGTTTGTCCCTTGTTTGTTAAGGAAACTGCCTGACCCCTTATATAAGTTCTTATGTGAATGTCAGCCTTATTTTGGTTAGCGTCAACTTGCCCCTGCTACCTGAAGAACTAATGTGAGAATGTGTGTGTGTGCCAAGTTGCTTCAGTCATTTCTGACTCTTTGCGACCCTATGGACTATAACCCACCAGACTCCTCTGTCCGTGGAATTCTCCAAGCAAGTATACTGGAGTGGGTTGCCATGCGCTTCTCCAGGGGATCTTCCCAGCCCAGGGATCGAACCTGCGTCTCTTACATCTCCTGTATTGGCAAACAGGTTCTTTACCACTAGCGCTACCTGGGAAGCCCCCAGTATAAGAAAATGAAACATCAAAAGAAATGGAAGGTATTCTACAGGACTTCTAGTCCAAGCATGGCAAGGGCCCCCCATTACTCAAGTTTTTAAAATTTGAATTTTTGAGTGTTGAATCAAGGTTAGGTTCACCTCCTTGACAATAGGACTTGTACTTCTCCACATACCTGATTTACAGGCACCAATTCTCATGCTGCATCCTAATGATAGCATGTGATAGTGTTTAGAGGATGAAGAATCTAGATTTCTTAGGGTGTTTTCTGTGGTTTCTTTTCTAAAAAGGTAATGAATAAGGAAAACAGAAGAGTCAATTGACTCATAGATACATGATCTATCTGAAAAAAATTAACTTAGGTATTATAGAGAGGAAACATGTTTCTTTAAGTAAAAAGTGCTTTTCTTAACAATCTTTCAAAACTGAATATTAGAGTTTGTCTTAATTAACAACCAAAAACCAGTGATCAGTTCATTCATTCATCATGTCCTGAGCACTTGCTGTGTGCCAGACACTGGACTGGGTGCTAGAGACAAAAAGTTAAATAAAACATCCCTGTTTTCATGGGG
>NW_011485371.1:23692-28233 GCF_000754665.1 Bison bison bison | reverse complement strand
GACCCTTTTTCATTATTTCATTTGTTACCATCTATCAGTATTATTTTTGAGTATTTGTTAGGTGTCATCACACCTTCCTAAGTGTGCTGTGTTTTAGTAGCCTAGTATTTGAAGTAGTCTGCTGGAAACCAAGTCAGTATATTCTCTACCTATTCCAAAGAGCTAAAAATCAGAGCCAGGAAAGCTTTTGATGTTTTGTTGTTGTTCTTGTGTTTATAATTATTGCTGTATTATTATTGTTGTTTTACATAAGAATTATAGAGACTGTGAATACAAAGAGCCCACCTTAACTAGAGAGCCTTGTTTAATGCAGACCATTGGAGGTTTGACATAATCAAAATATCTAAGGTAGCAGAAATATAACTGGTGGCATGTAAAATTCCTTGCAACCTGGAAGAAAGATAAGTAAGGGGGATGTAAAGTCTGTCTTATAAGGTACACATTACACTGCAGCTCAAATTCACGATGACAGTGATGTGTGATATGGCCTAGATTCTTGAAAGGGACCTGACTTGACTTTTTTAAAGATAGATATTTTATTAATGAGCTAAAAAAAAAGGGTTGGCGTGAGGTTAGCAGAAGTAAGCCATCCAGTATTCCTATCACTACAATCTAACCACCTTATTTTGTGCCAGAGAAACTGATAAAATGTAATAATAGGATCATATACCCATCATTTGAATAATTTTGAACTACAAACTGTCCTTATAGTTTTCATAACTGTTGTCCATTGTTTGAGGATGTTAGTACTAAACTGAAAACATAAATTCCATATCTACCACATTTACACCAGCAACAGTATAAAATGTAAGCCTAAATTTGCAAAATTCATAATAATTTAGTGACAATTTTTTAATAACATGCAGTATATATAAATGCAGATTTTATGCAAGTGTTGACAAAATCATTTTTCAGCTTACAAAATTGGACTGCAATATTACATTTTTCACTTCAGCAATTTTTTACATCATTGCTTTCTATAATGAATGTGAATGCCATCTTTTATGAATGCAACTTGCCTTTTTCATTAAAGAAATTTTGTTTGATGTAATCAATAAACTTTGGTATGATATAATTGACATTTTCAGTCTCTTTTTTGTAAAGGTCTGTTTAACATAAAAGTAATATGGAAGAAATTTGGTGATAGGAAATAAGTTTCTAATTTCTGCTTTGCCTGTACAGCTCACAAAAGATTGACCATTTCTGCATACAAACTGGCATTTGAGGGCAGAACTAATTTTGGGACGTTCTGATATTTGGGAGTTCTGAATAAGGCTGGATCTGGTTGCTGTATACAGAAAAGTCCAGCTAAATCAGCAAATATGTATTGCTAGGTTGCTGTGTGCTAGGCAGTATCCACTTGTTGGACGTTGTGCGATATATGGTCCACGTCTGCATACCATTGAAATCATTTCTTTTTTTTAATATTGATTTATTTATTTGGCTGCACTGGATCTTAGTTGCAGCACATTGGATCTTTAGTTGTGGCATGCAGGATCTGACTCCCTGACCCAGGATGGAACCCGGACCCCTGCATTGGGAGTGTGGAGTCTTAGCACTGGACCACCAGAGAAGTTCCTGAAATCATTTGATTCTTAAGTAGCCAAAGATGCAGGGATTTTACAATAGAGTGTGTGTGTGTGTGTGTGTACATCTTTCTCTCCCTCGCACCCCTCCCCCTCCCTTCCTTCCCTCTGTTGTTGCTCAGCCTGCCTCTACTGCCTTGTGAGTGTCCCTTTTCCTTGAAAAACCCTGCTTTCCTTGACTCCTAAGAAACTAGTCACCTGGGTAGCTGGTTTCATTACATTTGTACACTTCCGTCTCTGTATTTTTATCATCTTTTAATCCTGTTAGTCTTTGACCTACGTTGAGAAAATGCATTTCCTCTTTTGTTGTTGTTAAGTGGGAAATGTGCTCTATGAGGAGGTGAGACACAAGTTCAAGTTTCAGGTTTGCCACTAAGAGCCATTTCCCTCGATCCTCTTTTCTCTCACCTGTAAAATGGTGTCTTGGGGGTGAGGGGAGAGCAAATGAGGTAAAAGATCAGCATATGAGGTAAAAGATCATAATTGCTTTGTAAAATGGCATTTACTAGCCAGAGAAATGCATTGGTATTTTTATATTAAGGGGTTTTGTTGATGCTTTGACACTTGTAATCAATAGTTGTTATTTACCAAGTTTTCATACATGTGTCTTAGATTCTTTCTACCTTCTTGGAGTTAGTCTGTTTAGGTTTCCTTCCCTTCCCCCATCCAGCCTGGTAAGGCACTGCCTCACTGTGGAGTCTGCCCAGGATTGGCCAGTGAAGTAAGTATTGTGACGGACTGAGTAGTTTGGCCCCTTCAGTAAGAAGCAATGCAAAGGTTAGGGGCTGAGGTTATCACTATGGTTATTCAGTGAATGTGTCCGCGACTGAAGTGCTGGGTGCATACTAACGAAGCTTGAAAGCCTGAGTTCTGGGAATAGTTGTCAGGAAAATGAGGGGCTTAATTGTTTCACAGCATTTTTTATTTGACACATTTTTCCAGCAACGGATGGGTAAGGAAATGTGACCTCAGTTCCTAGTATGTGGACCTACTGTGAAAAAGCACTGCTGTGTAGAGCAAAAAAGTCCTCATCCTATGGGCAGGCCACTGGCTGATCAGTGCCCCTCTTGGTGGAGCAGAATTCCTGCTAGCCATGGGTCTTTGGCCTTGGCTCTTTGGGTAGGGAAAGGCAACAGATGTTCATAGTTAAAATGCCTGCTGCTTCTTTGATCTCTTCATCAATTTGTTAAGACAGATTTCCTACCAGTAAAGTCACTAAATTCCTAGCTCATCATATAAGCTAACACTTAAGCAGCATTTACTATGTGTCAGGCACTGTTCCACTGACTTTACATATATTCACTCCTTTAGTAATCCCCACAACCCTATGAAATAGGTATTAACACTTTTTTGATATCAGCTATGAGACAGCATCAGACCCAAACTGAGGGCTATTCTACACTTTAACTGGCTTGTAATCATCAACATTATTAACATGATTAAAGACCAAGACCCAGGGATGCCCAGATAAAGGAAAGGAAGATGATAACAAGTGCAGCATGTGATCCTCAGATCCTGGACCATAAATTGGGACATTGGTGGGGTAATTGGTGAAGTTTGTGATATATAGGTTATATCAATGTTAATTTCCTGATTTTTAAAATTTTGCTGTGATTGTATATATTTGGGGGGATCTGAGTGGAGAGTATGTATATGAGAATTCTTTGCACTGTTTTTGCAGATTATTTCGAAATCATAATTTGAAAAATAAAGCTAGAACATAACGAAGCATACAGATATTAATGGGAGAAGGCATTGAGCTGACTCTAGAAGACTATAATTTATTAACAAATATCTGCATCGCACTTTACAGAATGTTTTTAACATACTTCATTTAATCTTCACAGCAGCTCTGTGTAGAGATTAATCATGAGACTCTGTATTCTTACAGATAAAGAAACTGAGGCTCAGATAAGTTAATTATCTTGTCCCTGGGCCCTCAGGACTGAACCTAGGTCTGATCCATGTGTTTTCTGCTACTCTACCCTGCAGTCTGTCTAGCACTTCTCAAGCATATCTGCTGGCGTCTACAAAAATTAAAGAGGAAATTCCTGAAGTCAGTTTTCCTGTGGGCCCATCTGCATGCAATGGTCTAACCCAAATCAGACCATGAACAAGAGTCATGCCAATGCCCTTAATGTTGAGGCAAGTGCCCTCAGAATACCCCAGGCTAGGATTTCTCTTTCATCTAATTTGATTTTGTACTGGGTTTCCCTCAAGTACTGCTTTTTCAGGTGGTTCTTGAGGCAAGTTTGATCTTTCTAACCCAGCTTCCCCCGCCTCATCTGAGTGAGAACACAAATTGTTGTTAAGTCCCTCAGTCATGTCTGACTCTCTGCAACCCCATGGACAGCAGCACGCCAGGCTTTGTATCCTTCACTATCTCCCAGAGTGTGCTCAAACTCAGGTCCATTGAGTCGGTGATACCATCCAACCATCTCATCCTGTGTTGCCCCCTTCTCTTTCTGACCTCAATCTTTCCCAGCATCAGGGTCTTTTCCAGTGAGTCAGCTCTTCACTTCAGGTGGCCAGAGTATTAGAGCTTCAACATCAGTCCTTCCAATGAATATTCAGGGCTGATTTCCTTTAGGATTGACTGGTTTGATATCCTTACAATCCAAGGGACTCTCAAGAGTCTTCTTCAGCTGCTGCTGCTAAGTCGCGTCAGTCGTGTCTGACTCTGTGACCCCATAGATGGCAGCCCACCAGGCTCTGCCGTCCCTGGGATTCTTCAGGCAAGAACACTGGAGTGGGTTGCCATTTCCTTCTCCAGTGCATGAAAGTGAAAAGTGAAAGTAAAGTCGCTCAGCTGTGTCTGACTCTTCACAACTCCATGGACTGCAGCCTGCCAGGCTCCTCCGTCCATGAGATTTTCCAGGCGAGAGTACTGGAGTGGGGTGCCATTGCCTTCGCTTCAGCACCGCAGTTCAAAAGCATCAATTCTTCAGCACTCAA
>NW_011485371.1:22434-23592 GCF_000754665.1 Bison bison bison | reverse complement strand
GCCTCTGCTTTTTAATATGCTGTCTAGGTTTGTCACAGCTTTTCTTCCAAGGAGCAAGCGTCTTTTTTAATTTCATGGCTGCAGTCACCATCCACAGTGATTTTGGAGCCCAAGAAAATAAAGTGTCACTGTTTCTGCTTTTTCCTCATCTATTTGCCATGAAGTGAAGGGGCCAGATGCCATGATCTTAGTTTTTTGGATGTTGAGTTTTAAGCCAGCTTTTTCACTTTCCTGTTTTCACCCTCATCAAAAGGCTCTTCAGTTCCGCTTCGCTTTCTGCCATTAGAGAATGCAAGTAACCCCTTTCAATTTAATAATGAGACATCAAGCTAGCCACCTGGTATCTAAAATATGTACATCACTTAAAGAATGTGGGAATATTGAAGGCACTGTCCATCTCAAATGATTCTACCCCACTCCTAGCAAAAAGTCTGGCTGAAATAATTGTTATTTCCCAAACTGGGTTGTATGAAGCATTAGAGTCCTGGGTAATGTTATTAGAAAATCCTTAAAAGAGAGCACTCTCTGGTTAAATAACTTTGGGAAGTTCTGTGTATGACTGCCCTAAGTTACAACTCTGTAAGAACTCTAATATTAAACCCATTTGACTTAACCCACTCCAAACACTAGACCAAGGAAACCTTTTTGCATAGACCATCTAACGTGGAATTCATCATCAGACATCAGTTTTCCATGGAACACTCTTTCGTTCCCACTCAGTTGACGGAGTTCATTTTCAGGATCTGAGAAAGATGTAAATGACGATAGTTTTCAAGCCAAAATCCTCAGTCAAGCTTCAAAGTAGAAATCAGACCATTCCATGTATTTAAAATGGAGGGAACGTAAAAAGGGAATTGATTACACAAGTGATGGCAGAGGGGCAAATCCAACTGGGGCTCTTTGGATTTTTTTATGGCTTTGACCTTGAGACATGTGGGATCTTAGCTCCCTGACCAGGGATCAAACCTGCACCCCCTGACTTGGAAGGCAAAGTCTTAACCACTAGGCCATCAGGGAAGTCCTCAATTGGGACTCTTTGTAAAGCAGCCGCCCAGAGATTAGAAAGAGTAGGCCTGGTGTGCTACAGTCCATGGGGTTGTGAAGAGTTGGACACAACTTGGTGACTGAACAACAACAGGAGGCCAGAAGCACTCAGGC
>NW_011485371.1:20376-22054 GCF_000754665.1 Bison bison bison | reverse complement strand
GTGTGAGTCATATGATTTTATGGATACATAATTAATGGAGTAGAAGGCCTTTGTATAATACAGCCTTCTCAATTAGTAATAATAAAGACACTGTAGCATAAATACTAAAGCTAAATGAAGGAGTAAGCATATCTAGATAAATTCACCTATATCACATTCCAAATTCAAGAAAAATTCACAAGGGGTCTCAATAAAAAGCTGCAATCAACAAAGGGAATAATTTTCCCTCTATGTGTCTGCCTAAATAAAATATGAACTCACTCTCTGAAGCATGTAGAACAAGGTTTCTGCCCCTCTCCACTCACTTAAGTGCTAACTGGTGAGCCTGCAGAAGGGGTTATTTTGTGGTGCACATGTGTACACGTGTGTGTATTTCAGTCTGCTCTGGCCCTTTCTCTTTTATAGCTGCCAGCCTGGAGTCTGCTCTGTTCTTTTCTCCATTCCTGGATCTTCTGTGCAATAAGCTCACTGGGGACAGGAAGCCATATTGGAAGGGTGACTTCAGTTTTCCAGCCAGTGAAGTCTCTTGACTACATGGATCAATTCAATTCAGGGATGTCATTTCCACCGCAAGCTGAACCAAGTTTTAAAATGCAGCTTTGCAAATAATAGATGGCTATTTTGTCTGCTTTAGGCACTTCTGTATTCTTAATGCCCAGAGCAATTCTGGGACCAGAGATCCTGGTTAACAAATACATAACAAATGAACCAGTGTGTTTTATCCCTGACTGACTGATGCCTGAGCCTATTGCTCAACCGGCTGGAACTCCCAAGGGAGAGAGATGACAAGATGGGGGAGGAGTGTTCTTTGCATCTTCCCCTTTGCCTTATCCATATTCAAACTGATAGCCAACCCCAGTTTACAACTTTAAGAAGTATATAGTACCAAAAGCTGCACAGGTTTTGGCTTTTGTGTTCCAAAGGCAGATCTTTAAGAAGAATATAGAAGGTTTGCAGAGGAGAGGACAAAGGGGAGTCTTGGCCATAGAGTGTCTTGAGGAGGAGATGTGAGAAAGGAGTCTTGGAGTGCAAAGGGCAGGCAAGACCTATGCTTTCCTGCAAAGCAGCAACAGCCGAGTGCCTCTAGGCAGACAGGATCCCAGCCAGCCAGTCTTGGCAGACAATTCCAAGCCTCCACATGGCAAGAGCCAGGTGAGTTGCTGGCTGTAGGAGACATCATGTAGATCAGATGATGGATCTCTGCAGTGTAAGTGTGGATGATGAGTGAGGACCACATAGGTACCCTTGTCTGTCTCCAAAACCTTAGCATTAGCTCCAAGAACATAGAACAGCCCTGAGGAGGGGGACCCACGGAAGGACAGTTTTCATTCATTCACTCACATTGATTTATGCAGCCTGGCAAGATGGGAACTAGGAAGGGTTACAGATTTAATTGAATTGACTTTTAAAATATATTTATTGAGCACTTCCCCTTGAGTTTGCTATATTTCCTTAACAACTACCTTTCACATTATTTTTAAGCATTTTCTCCTTCATCCTGCACTGTCAAATTTCTACATAGTTAGATTTTCTAAATAGCTGCAGTTTACTTATTTAAGCACCAAAACTTTCTTTAGTGGAAGTCTTTCCAGTGTGCTGCACTGTTCTCTGCATCCATATACAGAAGGCACCAGCTACCACGTTACTTTCCATTTATGGCCCTGGGTCGTTGTCATGG
>NW_011485371.1:19138-20276 GCF_000754665.1 Bison bison bison | reverse complement strand
AGTGCCGTACTGGAAGCACGATGGTTCCTGTATTTGTGCCATGCTGTCAGCTACAGCTATTTTTGTAATGTGTCAGTCAGTTCAGTCACTCAGTCATGTCCGACTCTTTGCTACCCCATGGACTGCAACACTCCAGGCTCCCCTGTCCATCACCAACTCCTGGAGCTTGCTCAAGCTCCTGTCCATTGAGTCGGTGATGCCATCCAACCATCTCATCCTCTGTTGTCCCCTTCTCCTCTTTCCTTAAATCTTTCCCATCATCAGGGTCTTTTCCAGTGAGTCAGTTCTTTCCATCAGGTGGCCAAAGTATTGGAGTTTGTGACGTGTATAGATCTAAAACTGCTCTCTTCCTCTTAACTTTCCCCACCGATTTTTAAGATTTTATTTACTTATTTATTTTTGGCTGAGCTGGGTCTTCATTGCTGCGTGGGCTTTTCTCTAGGTGCAGTGAGCAGGGGCTATCTTCATTGCAGTGCGTGGGCTTCTCCTTTGCAGTGGCTTCTCTTGTTGCAGAGCACAGGCTCTAGGCATGCAGGCTTCAGCAGTTGTGGCTCCCAGGCTCTAGAGCACAGACTCAGTAGTTGTGGCGCATGGGCTTAGTTGTCCTCCTGCAGGTGGGATCTTCCTGGAGCAGGGCTGGAACCCGTTTCTCCTATTTGGCGGGCAGATTCTTAATCACTGAACCAGCAGAGAAGTCTCCCACCAATTACTTTTTAAGTGACAACAACATGTAACTGACTAGAAATGCAGATGAATAAGTGGGTCAGATTGACATGCCTGGATCTCAAACTCTACTGAGCTTTCCAGACAAGGGCCCACTCACCATCCCAAGGCCTCCAGAATCATGTAAAATCTCCTTGGTTCAAGACCTTCCTCCAGGCCTCTCCAACCTGTTTCTGAGTGGTGCCCCTCTTCTGTGGAATTCTAAGGAGCTGGAACTTGCTGTCCCATTTGTGTTCCCTTTTTGTACAAGCTCCACAGGAGGCTGCTACTCTTTCCTGCTTTCACTTCCATGCTTCCAAGTCCAGCCACCCCAGCTGTCCCAGGTTCCCAGGGGGCCACCAATCAGCCCTCTCGCTGGCCCTTCTCTTCATAGAGGAAGACCAGGCATTGCAGATGCAATGATGAGAAAAAGGCC
>NW_011485371.1:18557-19002 GCF_000754665.1 Bison bison bison | reverse complement strand
TTCTGAATTATGTTTATAGATGTTTTAAATGCATAGACTTTGGCATAACTATTTGCATGTCTCAGAAGCATTCTGATTTTTGGTGTGTTTGAGATAATTAATATTGCATGAAAAATGATTCAAATGGGTATATCTTTATTTTTCTCCTTTGCTTTTTGTTTCTCTTCTTTTCACAGCTGCTTGTAGGGCCTCCTCAGACAGCCAGTTTGCTTTTTGCATTTATTTTCCATGGGGATGGTCTTGATCCCCGTCTCCTGTACAATGTCACGAACCTTCGTCCATAGTTCATCAAGCACTCTGTCTATCAGATATAGTCCCTTAAATCTATTTCTCACTTCCACTGTATAATCGTAAGGGATTTGATTTAGGTCATACCTGAATGGTCTAGTGGTTTTCCCAACTTTCTTCAGTTTAAGTCTGAATTTGGCAATAAGGCTTCATGATC
>NW_011485371.1:17996-18457 GCF_000754665.1 Bison bison bison | reverse complement strand
ACTTCCAATTTGCCTTGATTCATGGATATAACATTCCAGGTTAATATGCAATATTGCTCTTTACAGCATTGGACCTTGCTTCCATCACCAGTCACTTCCACATTTGGGTGCTGTTTTTGCTTTGGCTCCATCCCGTCATTCTTTCTGGAGTTATTTCTCCACTGATCTCCAGTAGCATATTGGGCACCTATCGACCTGGGGAGTTCCTCTTTTAGTGTCCTGCCTTTTCATACTGTTCATGGGTTCTCAAAGCAAGAATACTGAAGTGGTCTGCCATTCCCTTCTCCAGTAAGAATTTTTCTTCAAGAAAATTAGAGATACCAAGGGAACATTTCATGCAAGGATGGGCTCAATAAAGGACAGAAATGGTTTGGACGTAACAGAAGATATTAAGAGGAGGTGGCAAGAATACACAGAAGAACTGTACAAAAAAGATCTTCATGACCCAGATAATAATGATG
>NW_011485371.1:15065-16154 GCF_000754665.1 Bison bison bison | reverse complement strand
TGACTCTGTCTTTGACAAAGCCTTTCACATCTTTTAGGATTGCTATCATGTCATTCACCCCTTTTACAGGATACCCCTCTCTAATGATGTCAAATCATCCTTTGTATGAACAGCTTTCCAAAATGATCACCGTCCTGGTCACTTGCCTCTAACTAGGCTCCCATTCATCCCTGAAATGTGGTACTAAGCACAGAGTGCAATACTCTGGCTATATGGTCGAAAATTTCTTTCCTTGTTCTATTACCTGGTTCTGTTACTGTGGCCCAGGGCAGCATTTGCGTTCTTTATCAGTCACATCTGACTTTTGGCCCAGATATTTTCACGTATACTGTTTTCAAGCCATGTGTCCCTGAATTACTCTCCTGGCACTGGCAGAACAAATTACTACGGACTTCATGGCTTAGTATTGTATTCTGTTGTAGCTCTGGAGGCTAGAAGTCTGAAATCAAGGTGTTGACAGGACCACATTGACTCAGAGAATGCTATAAGAATTCTTCCTTATATATTCAGGTGGCCAACAGTAATTGAAACACAAAAAGATAGTCAACATCAATAATCATCAGGGACACTTAAAATCACAATGAGATAGAATGACTATTATCTAAAAGATAAAAAAATAAGTGTTAAATAGGATATACAGAAAAGGGAACCCTCCTACACTGTTGGTAGAAATGGAAATTGGTACAGCAACAGTGGAAGACAGAATAGAGATTCCTGCAAAAATTAAGAATAGAACTACCATATGATCCAGCAATCCCACTCCTGGGCATATATCCAGAAAAGACAAGAACTATAACCTGAAATGATACATGCACCTCTATGTTCATAGCAGCACTATTTACAATAGCCAAGCCATGGAACAACCTAAATGTCCATCAACAGATGAATGAATGAAGAAGATGTGGTGTATATTATCAGTTCAGTTCAGTTGCTCAGTTGTGTCTGACTTTTTGCAACCCCATGGGCTGTAGCACGCCAGGCCTCCCTGTCCATCACCAACTCCCAGAGTTTACTCAAACTCATGCCCATCGAGACAGTGATGCCATCCAGCCATCTCATCCTCTGTCATCCTCTTCTCCTCCAGCCTTC
>NW_011485371.1:14465-14917 GCF_000754665.1 Bison bison bison | reverse complement strand
TCCCATCCATACATGACTACAGGAAAAACCATAGCCTTGACTAGACAGACCTTTGTTGGCAAAGTAATGTCTCTGCTTTTTAATATTATATATATTATATATGTATATATATATGCATATATATGTATTTATATATAATGGAATATATATATATTCCATTTTATATATATATATATAATGGAATATATATACATATACATATATATGTATGTATATATATACATATACATACATATACATATATACATATATATATATGTAATGCTGCTGCTGCTGCTAAGTCGCTTCAGTCGTGTCCAACTCTGTGCGACCCCATAGACGGCAGCCCCTAGGCAAGAATACTGGAGTGTATTGCCTTTTCCTTCTCCAATGCTTGAAAGTAAAAAGTGAAAGTGAAGTCACTCAGTTGTGTCCGACTCTTAGCGACCCCATGGACTGCAGCCTTCCAGGCT
>NW_011485371.1:13286-14365 GCF_000754665.1 Bison bison bison | reverse complement strand
CAAACAAAAATAAACATATAGATTTAGAGAGCAGAGTAGTGGTTTACCAGTGGGATGGAGATTGGGGGGTGACAGTGAAACAGGTAAAATGAGTCAACTGTATGGTGGATGGATGGTTAAATTTTTGGAGGTGAGCATGCTATAGTGTACAGAAGTGGAAATATAAAGTTGTAAACATGAAACATAACCACTGTTACCACAATGAAAATAAGGTAAAATTGAAAAAAAAAGTGGAAATGACAACTTAAACTTGAAAAGAAGGAAATAAGAATAAAGAAAATTATTCTAAGAGTAGCAACTGCTTTATGATATGATATGATAGACGGGAGCTGAATGTAATGTATAAGGTAGCAGACAATAGTGATCTACACCACTGAAAAATCATGAACTCGACTGTAATTTTATTGTAGGATAAAAATGTCAGAGTCAAATCTCTTGTTTTCAGTACAGTTCAGCAGGATGCGTATTCATGGGAGAAATTCCACTCAAACTTCTCCAATAATTAAACTCATGTGAGCCATCACAGGACAGATGGTTGTGCTATTTAAAACAAATTATAACCTTTAAGGATGAACATGTACTATTGAAATCTAAATATAAATTTGCCTTGAATTTTCATTGAATAGCACGATTGTTTAACAGGTAAAATTGTGAAGACTTCAGAAAGTGGTTTTTATTAAGAATACCTCTTAAATGACAAAAATATTAGGCGAAAATTATTTATATAATTTGTCAATATTTCTGGAAGCTTTTGAAAAGCCTTTTTCTGACATTTAAATTATCTGTTCTGTTGAATAGTTTTGGAACTAGAAAGGAATGACAGATTTTTATCTTGTTTTCTTTTTATGCCTTAAAGTGGGCCTGTATATACAACTTAAATAGCAATTTTAACTTTTTTGTCCATCACTAAAGTGTCATCAAAGGCTGTGAGTAACACTGACCCTCCTTTGGATTATAAAAAATCTTCTGACCATTTGATTGAAAACATTGTCTACTCCAGTATTTAAATTTTAGTGGGTTTTTTTCCATTTTGATTTTCCTTGTGGTATTTAAAATGCGTTTTTGTCTATTTGAAATTT
>NW_011485371.1:10077-11583 GCF_000754665.1 Bison bison bison | reverse complement strand
GACCTTCATCTCTTATGTCTCCTGCATTGGCAGGGGGGTTCTTTACCACTAGTGCCAACCATGGATTATTTTACTATTACCTGCTTGATGCCTATGTAACTTTCTCATTTTCCTCTTCCTGCCTGCTACTGTGAATTGAGTGACAATGCACTCTCAACCAAAATATTTGCACACTTACTGGATTAACTTCTGATATAAAATCAAAGATGGAGAATTCTTGGAGCAAAGAATGTGCATATTTAAAATTCTGATGTGAGGACTTCCCTGATGGTCCAGTGGTTAAGACTCTGTGCTCCCTACTTCAGGGGGCACAGGTTCGATCCCCAGTGGAGGAACTAAGATCCTGCAAGCCGTGCAGTGCAACCAAAAAAAAAAAAAAGATGATGAAGACTATGCGACAGAGACTGTATGTGACCCACAACATGGAAACTTCTACTATTTAGAAGATCTTTACAGAAAAGATTTGTCAACCATAGTTTAGAAGAAAAATAGTGCTTTATTCTTTGTAGTCTTTTTTTTTTTTTTTGCTTCTTGTGAGTTCAAATATTTTAAACATGTATTTCTTCTTTTGACAGTTCACATTTCCTTTCTCACTTTTCTATTCGGTTGCTCATTTTTATTCCTTCCTTTTTTGAAAGAACCCTTTGTATCAGTATATTAGGGAAAAGTATATTTTGTCACATATTTTGCGAGTATTTTTTTCTCTGTGTCCAATTACCTTTATGTCAGGCATTTTTTACATTACAAAGGAAGTTTAATGAACATACAATCAATGCAAGTGTTCAGAAAATGTTGTTTTAGATATAGTAGTGGAAGAAGTTCTCTCTGACATGGTGACACTTGAGCAGAGAGTTGAAATAAGCAAGAAAAGGATATATGGATGAACATATGAGGGTTATCCTGGCTGTTCCCACTGCACAGATCCATTTACATGGCATATTGGAGGTACTGCCAAGAGATCGGTGGGACCAAAATGGAGGGAGAGTGGTAGAAGTTGAAATTAGAGGTGTAGGGAGGGAGGAGATGATGTAGATAACTGGAAGAAAATATTTGCCAATAATACAACTGATATGATATTAATTTCCAAAATATACAGACAACTCAACAACAACAAAAACAAACAACCGATTCAAAAACTGGGCAGAAAACCTAAATAAACATTTCCTCAAAGAAGACATATACTGCTGCTAAGTCGCTTCACTCATGTCCAACTCTGTGCGACCCCATAGACAGCAGCCCACCAGGCTCCTCTGTCCCTGGGATTCTCCAGGCAAGAATACTGGAGTAGGTTGCCATTTCCTTCTCCAAGAAGACATATAGATGGCCAATAAGCACATGAAAGGTGCTCAGTGTCACTAATTATCAGAGAAATGCAAATAAAAACTACAAAGGTATCATCTTACTTTCCTCAGAATGGCCATCATGAAAAAGTCTACAAATAATAAATGCTGGAGAGAGTGTGAACAAAAAGGAACCCTCCTATACACAACAGAATACTACTCAGTC
>NW_011485371.1:9373-9868 GCF_000754665.1 Bison bison bison | reverse complement strand
GGGATAAATGAAAAGTTTGGGATTAGCAGATATACACTACTATATACAAATTAGGTAAACAACAAGGACTTACTGTATAGCACAGGGAACTATATTCAATATGTTGTAATAAACTATAATGCAAAAGAATATGAAAGGATGTATATGTATGCATATACATCTATATGTATCTGTTTTGTATCTGAATCACTTTGCTGTACATCAGAAACTAACATATTGTAAATCAACCAATCAACACATATACACAATTATTTTGCTTACAACCTACAACCTGGCAGGCTAATTCCTTCTAGTGGAAGCTCCATTTTCCCAGCCTTGTCCTTGTAATTAAAATAGTTGTAGGTCCCCCTCCTTCACTGTGATACAGTGTATGGCTTATAAAATTGTTTTCTGAGTTCTACTCCAAGTCAAGGCTTCTCTATACTTTTAGTTGCTAAAACAGGTTGGTTTTGAAACATTCTTCCAAATATTCATGTTTAATTTGAAGTTAAGAAC
>NW_011485371.1:8820-9273 GCF_000754665.1 Bison bison bison | reverse complement strand
TAGACTAATACAAGAAATGAATTTAGGCATGAGTAAGTCTGTCTTGGAATCATACTATCAAAAGAGCATCCATCATAGCCAGTCCCTTGCACTCTTTTCCCTAGAACCCCACAGTTCTAGAGCTAGCTCTTGTTTTTTGTTTGTTTGTGTTAGTATGGCTATGCTGGGTCTTAGTTGCACCATGTGAGATCTTGCTCCCTGTGTGCTGTGCTTAGTCGTTCAGTCGTGTCCAACTCCTTGCAACCCCATGAACTGTAGCCCACCAGGCTCCTCTGTCCATGGGGATTCTCCAGTCATGAATACTGGGGTGGGTTGCCATGCCCTCTTCCAGGGGGTCTTCCCAACTCAGGAATCAAACCCAGGTCTCCTGCATTGCAGGCGGATTCTTCACTGACTGAGCCACCAGGGAAGCCCTCTAGCTCCTTGACCAGGGATCAAACCCCAGCCCCCTAC
>NW_011485371.1:8161-8720 GCF_000754665.1 Bison bison bison | reverse complement strand
CTGTAATGGAAACACAGAATCTTAAGCACTGGATGGCTCGGGAAGTCCCTGCAGCTCTTGTTGAGGTGTATTCATACATGCAGACTGAGGTACCTACTTCAGAGTTCTCCCCCAGTTCTTTATCTCCTCTTCAGATGTCTCCTAAAATAATTAGGGACTTCACGGAAACACAGGCATGAATTTGCCAGTTCTGGTTTGGGATTTCACCAGGTGTAAAGCTGGGATTCCTGGTGCACCAGATTGGTCTGCTGGCTCTTTGTCCTTGACCTTCATGAGACAGCTGTATGTTGGTGGTGGTGGTGGAGCGGTTCTCTATGGAATCCAAGAGTCTCAGACTCTGAGCCCTATGGTGATTAGGACATGAGAGGGTGCCTCATGCTACCTGAATGTAGGGAAGACTGGCTTATAAATTTGAACATTAAATTATTCCCTTGCAGTCAGTACAAGACCTTTCCATACCTGTGACCAGTTCATTTTAAACATATTTTCCCAGGACCAAAATGCCTGGAAACCACTTTGGTCCCTAAAAGGTGGCTGGGAAGCATAGACTTGGAGAACG
>NW_011485371.1:3729-7127 GCF_000754665.1 Bison bison bison | reverse complement strand
TTTCTGATATCTTTGAAATGCTCCTCCCTATTTTCTTTCTTCTTTCTTTCTTGGGCTTCTGTGGGATTCTGGGCCTTCTGAATTCATTCTTTCTGTCTCTGCTCTCTCACTCAACACTGCCAGGCAACCCACACTATACTTTCCTAGAAACCCAGTTTTCCACTCTAAAAACAGTGAGGAGGAGGAAGAGGAATTCCTACCCCTACTCTTCCTCCTTACTATCATCTGTTGACATCAATTCATGACGTCAGAAAGAAAATAGATACAGGAGTCTTGTTAAGATGTGTTACTGAGATGAATTCCTGTGGAGGAGTTGGGAAGAGAAGGAAGATGGATTTGGCAGAAGTCAACTGGTGAAGCATCCTGAACAGAAGCCTCATCCAGCCCCTCCAGTAAATTCTGGAGATGGGATTATTTGTCAGAGTGGCTCCTGTTTGGAGCAAGGGAGCTAGATCTTGATACCCCATGCTCTTCAGTCATTGGGTTGCCCTTGGCAGAGACCAGGACCTTGGCTTGGGTAGCTCTTTTCAGTTTAGGCAATCCCTGTGGGGTGCTGACAGCAGAAGCAATTTATCTGGCAGCATTTTCAACAAATGGAAGAATAAATCCTTACCTCCAGAAGAGGGACCTGAATGGCACATCACAGTTTCTAATGCATCAGCCCCCCTGTACCTCAGTGGTGCCCAGGAATCGACTCAGAGCAGCCTGTCCCAACCAACACTGTGCCTCTTTTCCCAACTTGACATTCAGTGACATCGAGATAGTAGCCTGAAATTGGCCCTTTAATGGAATTTTAAAAATGTTGCCAATCATTTTCCACTCTAAGAGCTCTCTCTTTTTTTAAGACTCTGATTATTCCTTTTTCATGCATGCGTGCATGCTAAGTCACTTAGTTGTATTCAACTCTTTGTGACCCCATGGACTGTAGCCTGCCAGGCTTCTCTGTCCGTCCATGGAATTCTCCAGGCAGGAATACTGGGATGGGTTGCCATGACTTCCTCCAGGGGTGTTCCCTACCCAGAGACTGAACCTGCATCTCATGTCTCCTGCATTGGCAGGCAGGTTCTTAACCACTAACGCCACCTGGGAAGCCCATTCCTTTTCCATAGTATACTGTTATTGTTTATAGTTTATAATAGTGACTTAAATCTTCCAGTGTATAAACAATTAGCATTGTTTTTAAAGGTCTCCGTTCCCTGAATTATGTCTGTTACTGCCATGGATTTTTTTCACTTACCCATCCATCCATGTATCATCTTGTCAAATAAAGGACTAGGCACTGTTTCAGGTGATGATGATACAATAAACAAGACACAAAAGGTACCTCTCCTGGAGCTTCCAAGCTCATGAAGGTAATTGTACAGTCCACTAAGAAATGTGAAAACATATAATCTAATTGAAGGAAATCATCTTTGCTACAAATGAATGAAACAATGTAATAGCTGGACTGGTGGGGGGCTGCTGTTTTAAATAGAGCGCCTGGGAAGTTGTCTCTGCAGAGGTAACATTTGAGTAGAGACCTAAAAATGGGCTTGTTGCAGGAACAGGAAGAAGGCTAAAGTGGGCAGAACAAAGTGTACCAGGAAGCAGAGTGCTAGGAGTGTGGGGAAGGAGGCGGGGCCAGATCATTTTTGCTGTTTATCTTGGTCTGTCATTGCATTTGGTGCCTTATGTCAGTCAAGGAGAAGTGTGGAAACGAGTAAAGAAATTACTCCAGAAAGAATGAAGAGATGGAGCCAAAGCAAAAACAACGCCAAGTTGTGGATGTGACTGGTGATATAAGTAAAGTCTGATGCTGTAAAGAACAATATTGTATAGGAACCTGGAATGTTAGGTCCATGAATGAAGAAAATTGGAAGTGGTCAAGCAGGAGATGGCAAGAGTGAACATCGACATTTTAGGAATCAGTGAACTAAAATGGACTGGAATGGGCAAATTTAATTCAGATGACCATTAAATCTACTCCTGTGGGCAAGAATCCCTTAAAAGAAATGGAGTAGCCCTCATAGTCAACAAAAGAGTCCAAAATGCAGTACTTAGGTGCAATCTCAAAAATGACAGAATGATCTCTGTTTGTTTCCAAGGCAAACCATTCAATATCACAGAAATCCAAGTCTATGCCCCAACCAGTAATGCTGAAGAAGCTAAAGTTGAACGATTCTATCGAGCCCGTGCTCTGCAACAAGAGAAGCCATCGCAATCAGAAGCGCGCACACTGCAACTAGAGAGTAGACCGTGCTCTGCAACTAGAGAAAAGCCCGTGCAGCAATGAAGGCCCAGCACAGCCAAAAGTAAATAAAGAAATCTTAAAAAAGAAAGAAAGAAAGAAAGAGAGCCCTATGATGGGAGACCCTTGAGCAGCAGAATTTGGATTTTTTTGAAGGCCTTTCATTTCTGCTGCAACATCTCTGCTCTTTCACTGGAGTGAGAGTGGTGTGTGTGGCTGGGGTCTAAGGTGTAAGGGGTGAAGCTGGGGGGACAGTAAGGACTTTGCCCACACAAAGTCTTTTCATGAATCTTCCTGTGTTTAGGCTCACATCTCACTGTCACCTTTCAGAGTACCTGATATTTCCAAATCCCCAGACTTTCCAGGGTTCTCCCAGGCAAACTGGCTCCATTTGATCCACATCCGGTTTCTGTGAGTCCCAGCCTCCCCCTATTCAGCTTTGGCTGTCTCATATCTAATCAGCCTTTATCCAGTTTTGACTTTCCAAATTGTGGTGAAATCTTCTCTTTCAGAGGCCCTTTCCCATTCTCTTCATCTTTGTGGATTTATACACTTAAAAACAAAAATAGTGTGGTGTCTTAGAGAATAAATCAATAGTAATAAATCAATAGAATTTCATCTGCAGCTTCAAAACACTCAGGCTCATTTTTCCATGTAGCAGGAAGAAGGTGGGGAAAGGAGTGTCCCTTGCATCCATGTCCATAAGAACCACAGTGGCCCAGAAGGGGTCTGCAATAGAAACAGAAGCACAACTAGTGGCTGAAATCCAGTCCAATGCTATAGACTATCCAGGTCTTAATTGACAGCCCAGGCTCAGTGACCTGGTAGTGGTGGTGAAATTCTTCTCCAACTGCAAGGGTATTTGTTACAAGTCACACAAAAAAATCAGCATTTTATTAAATACTGAGATAAGTTTATCTTTATCTCTGTAACACACTGTTCCTCCTGGGGGAGGCTCAGATGAGGCTGTTCTGTCTTGGCTTGAGTGTCTCCAGATAGGATGACAGACAAAGATTTGGGTAGAATAAATTATCATAGAGGAAGAAGGATGAGATCCTAAGAAAAGAAATCTGGTTGGGATGAAAAAGGGGGGCGGAAAAGAGGAAATCCAAATTAGGGAAAAGGAGGTGTTCAAGATCAAGGAAGAGAGCTGGGAATTGAGCCTAATGCC
>NW_011485371.1:0-1432 GCF_000754665.1 Bison bison bison | reverse complement strand
AATATATGTTTGAGAAATAATGAGGGGACAAATATAATTATGGATTTAGCATTGGTTTATTACCTATTATTGAAGTATAATTGTATCATAGAATATGATACTATCTTCAAGTGTACATCACAGATTCAATAATTTATGAAAAATGAAAGTGTTAGTTGCTCAGTAGTGTCCGACTCTTTGCGACCCCATGGACTGTAGCCCGCCAGTCTTCTCTGTCCAGGGAATTCTCCAGGCAAGAATACTGGAGTGGGTTGCCATTTCCTTCTCCAGGGGATCTTCCCAACTCAGGGACTGAATCCGGGTCTCCCACATTACAGGCAGCTTCTTTACCATCTGAACCACCAGGGAAGCCCAGTAATTTATATACATTTTGAAATGGTCACCACAATAAGTCTGGTTACCACCTGTCGTCATTCAAGGTGATTATATTATTGACAATATTCCATATTGTACACCTCTGTGACTTATTTATTTTAGTGATTATTTTATAACTGGAAGTTTGTACTTCTTAACTCCCTTCACCTATTTCACCTATGCCCCACCCCCTCCCTCTGGCAACCACCAGTTTATTCTCTATGAGTCTGTTTCTGTTTTAATTTTTTTTGAAAATTTATTAATTTTTATTTTTTAGATTGAACACTTGCATTTCTTTTATCCTCCTGTGACTTATATAACCACTCTGGTTAAAGTGGTTTTTTAAAATTAAGCTATTTACATGAACACTCTTCAGAATTCCAGTCCACCGCAATAACTACTTGTTTGGGTAGTATAGAAATTCAGCAGTAGAATCGATTTCCATTTCATTGTTTAAGCCTGAACTCATTCATCATGGCTAATGTGGAAAGAGGTGGTCCTAGCCAAAAATTCGAGTTGGGGAATAATGATTCCAAATTTCTAATTCTGACGCAAATTTAGTCCCAAGTAGTTAACATTTACATTTCCAATATTTTCTCATACTCTGGGTAGGTACCCAAAGCGTTTCATAAAAGGACTGCCAACCTTTATAGGAGCAGCTATTTTCTCCACTGCAAGTATAACTGCATTGGAAATATTCTGAAAGCATTTTAAAGGTACTGTTTGTTTTTTTTTTAATTCAATTATACCTCAAAGCTGAAAAAAAAAGAAAGAAAAAAATGGGACTTCCCTGGCGGTCCAGTGAGTAAGACTCCCTGCTTCCAATGCAGGGGGTGCAGATTCGATCCTTGGTTTTGAGACTAAGATCCCACAGGCACCATGGCCAAAAAAAACCCAAAACCATATGACCATCTAACCAGGGCAAAGTTTGAAGTATTCACTTCCTTTAACAAATGACAGGAATTAAAATATTTCCCTCTGAGGGGCTTCCCTGGTGGCTCAGTGATAAAGAATCCACTTAGCATTGCAGGAGACACTGGTTCAATCCTTGCTATAGGAAGATCCCACATGCTGCGGA
>NW_011485370.1:13498-14817 GCF_000754665.1 Bison bison bison | reverse complement strand
TCTGAATGGGCTACAGATGTAACAAGTTGTCATTATGTGGAGTGAGCGCCTTGTCATGGGAGATGTTCAGGAAAGGTCTAGACAATTGATTCTTTAGGATGCTGCAGAGGAGAACCACATTTCAGCTAAGGGGCATAGACATAGTCTAGGTGGCTTCTTAGCCATCCCTCAACTGTGTGCCTAGTTTTCTGGGCTCTATGAAGCTGAGAATTTCCCCTCTACAGGCTCAAACATAGCCTGTCTAGCAGTCTGTAGAGGCTGAGATACCAACTTCTGTCAGAAGATTCTGTGGGATGATCCACAGCCTTTCCTCTGGGAGTTCAGAAGCTTATGTGCTGAATTATCTACTGACAATTTACTTTGCCATTTGGAATTACAAAAAGCATCTTCTACAAACTGTTTCTCGGGATGAGAATTGAGAACTAGAGGAAGACTGAGAGAAAAACTGTCAAATATTATGATTAGGTCAGCCAGTAAGGGCAGACTGAGAGGAGACACTTAAGATGGGCTGGGGGACAGGCAGATGACAATTAAAACAAGCGCAACTTGCAATGAAGGTGAGCCAGATGAGGAGAGGAGTGGGGAGAGAACAAAAGAAGCCAGCCTGCTTAAACTGAACATCCGTTGGACTGTCATTACAATGACAAAGCTCTCAGTCTCATGTACTTAGCAGTTAACCTTTGAATTTCTGAGAGTTTCATAAGTACCAGTTACTTCTGAATTCATTCTACCAAAGGATGCTCAATTGCAAATAAATCTGTCATGTATGCTTCTTTTGGATTATATCTTTATTTTACATGAGGAGAAAACACAGCACTTTCAACTTCCACCCATGGAAAGATCCCACCATCCAGGGGAAGCAGATACAGGTCTAGACTGACATAACTTCCTGACTTCCTACACTAGCTCCCAGCCTGGCCCTTGTACATGGTCACCAACTTTATGACCAGGAATGCCACAACCTCACCATGGCATAGGGTGGGGAGAATGAGCAGTAGCTGTGAAGGCATGCCAAGGAGATGGACAGGTATTCAGCTATACCACATACTTGCCACACAGCACAAGAAAAGCCCAAGAGAATTCTCAAAGTGAGAACTTCCTACAAATTGGGCACTCCCTATTTTTTCTCTTATTTAGATGTGTTCCTTTTTTTTTTTACTTTTTCTTTTAAATTTTATTTTATTTTTAAACTTTGCAATATTGTATTAGTTTTGCCAAATATCGAAATGAATCCGCCACAGGTATACCTGCATTCCCCATCCTGAACCCTCCTCCCTCCTCCCTCCCCTACCCTCCCTCTGGGTCATCCCAGTGCACCA
>NW_011485370.1:10133-10475 GCF_000754665.1 Bison bison bison | reverse complement strand
AGAAACAATGAGGAGTAGGACTCCTTCCCCAAGATCAAAGAATCTTGTGTCTTCTTTTGGGCTCATACTTACATAGCCAATTGTTTGTTTGGCATCACAAACCTAGATGTGTCACATATTTTTTTTTTCTAAACTCACCATATCCCAACTTAACTCATCACTTCCCTTTCCTAACCTATTTGTATCAATTAGGAAGTTTTAAGGTATTGCCAACAAAGGTCCATCTAGTTAAGGCTATGGTTTTTCCAGTGGTGATGTATGGATGTGAGAGTTGGACTGTGAAGAAAGCTGAGCGCCAAAGAATTGATGCTTTTGAACTGTGGTGTTGGAGAAGACTCTCGA
>NW_011485370.1:9147-10033 GCF_000754665.1 Bison bison bison | reverse complement strand
TTAGGGACTTCCCATATCTACATGATCCTAGATAGCTGGTGAAGATCCAGTCATCACATCCATATTCAGGAAGGAAGATGGAAGAAATAAATGTAAAGGTATATTCTCTCCATTTAAAAGTCTTCCCAGAAGCCCCATACAATTAAATTTCGTTGGCCAGTGTCATCACTCCACCCATCTGCAAGAAAACCTGCCAGTAATGTACCAGGCTAAAAATTGGCACTCTGTTGCTAAGAAAGAAATGGAAAATGGATACTTGGGGTTGACCAGTGCTCTGAAGAACAAAATATTTTTAAATCAATCACTGGCAAAGAAATTAAATTTCCATTACTAGTTTATCCCAGTGGCCCTTAGCCAGGGGTGATTTTGCCCACTAGGAAATATTTGACAATGTCAAAAATTAGTACCTGGTGGGTATAAGCCCAGGATGCTGCTAAACATCCTGCAAAGCAAAGGACAGACCACTGCATCAAAGAATCATCTAGCCTAAAATATGAATGAGGCTGAAAATTGAGAAACTCCAGCTTAGACTTATCAAGATCTACCACATACCTACCTCTAGCTCTTGGGCTGAAGAATGACCCAGGCTTCTCTAGATTTCCCTAAGTCAATGAATGGTAAGTAACGTATCCAACTGCCCAGGCTAAAACTATGGATCTGTTTAAAACCCTATAGTGGCTTCTCATTGCTCTAAGGATAAAGACAAAACCCCTTAATATGACCTGTAGTAACCTGCATGGACTGGGCCCTATCAGTTTTATAACATGCCAAATTGATGAAGGTGAAAGAGGAGAGCAAAAAAGCTGGCTTAAAATTCAACATTCAAAAAACTAAGATCATGGCATCCAGTCCCATCACTTCATGGCAAATAGATAAAGAATGGAAA
>NW_011485370.1:5330-6032 GCF_000754665.1 Bison bison bison | reverse complement strand
AGAAAGCTAAGAGGAACTAAAAAGCCTCTTGATGAAAGTGAAAGAGGAGAGTGAAAAATCTGGCTTAAAACTCATTCAAAAAATGAAGATCAAGGCGTCTGGTCCCATCACTTCATGGCAAATTGATGGGAAACAATGGAAACAGTGACAGACTTTGTTTTCTTGGTCTCCAAATTCACTCTGGATAGTGACTGCAGCCATGAAATTAGAAGACACTTGCTCCTTGGAAGAAAAATTATGACTAACATAGACAGCATTTTTAAAGGCAGAGACATTACTTTGCCTACAAAGGTCTGTCTAGTCAAAGCTATATTTTTTTCCAGTGATTTTGTATGGATGTGAGATTTGGACCACAATAAAGGCTGAGCACTGACGAATCGATGCTTTTGAATTGTAGTGTTGGAGAAGACTCTTGAGAGTCCCTTGAACTGCAAGGAGATCAAACCAGTCAATCCTAAAGGAAATCAATCCTGATATTCATTGGAATGATCCCGAATTTGTAGCTCCCATAATTTGGCCATCTAATTCCAAGAAGTAAGTCATTCGAAAAGACCTTGATGCTGGGAAAGATTGAAGAAAGGAGAAGAAGGGTACAACAGAGGATGAGATGGTTGGATGACATCACCGACTTGATGGACATGAGTTTTAGCAAGCACTGGGAGTTGGTGATGGACAGGGAAGCCTGCCATGCTGCAGTCCATG
>NW_011485370.1:3343-5230 GCF_000754665.1 Bison bison bison | reverse complement strand
CTTTCTATGCTGCTTTTACCTTTAAAACCTCATCTGCTCTGTCCTTCCTGGCATCCTCCAATTACAATGCTCAAACCTTTTCTGTACTTTAAAGCCTATATACCATTACTCTTCCCTCTGTTCCCTTTACTTCCTTCATTTGGATAATATCCACTGTCAGCTTTCTAGGTGAACTCAAATATCAGCTTTTCTGTGCAGCCTTCCCTGATTCCCTTCACTTCTCAAATAGAAGATATCATGCCTCTCCTTTGTGCTTCCATGAGGAGCTGTTTAGCTCACATTTCCTTTCACCTTGGGTTATAATTAGTTCCTTAAGCAGTCACCTTCCACACTCCCTGGGAACTTCCTCATGTTATTTTTCCCTAGTCCCCTTCCTCACTCCCACAACCTCCCCATATCTAACACAGAACCTTGAACAGAATAAGTAATGTGTGTTGCAAAGAAAGAATACTCTAATTTTAAGCCCTTAATGATAGACCTTTAAGGTATTACATTAGGGGCAGTTCAGTCAGTTCAGTTCAGTCGCTCCATCATGTCCGACTCTGCGACCCCATGGACTACAGCACGCCAGGCCTCCCTGTCCATCACCAACTCCTGAATTTTACTCAAACTCATGTCCATTGAGTCAGTGACACCATCCAACCATCTCATCCTCTGTGGTCCCCTTCTCCTCCCGCCTTCAACCTTTCCTGGCATCGGGGTCTTTTCCTATGAGTCAGCTCTTCACATCAGGTGGCCAAAGGATTGGAGTTTCAGCTTCAACATCAGTCCTTCCAATGAATATTCAGGACTGATTTCCTTTAGGATGGACTGGTTTGATCTCCTTGCAGTCCAAAGGACTCTCAAGAGTCTTCTCCAACACCACAGTACAAAAGCATCAATTCTTCGATGCTCAGCTTCCTTTATAGTACAACTCTCAAACTATCTTCCCTTCCCTGCCTTCACATTTCCAACCATAATCCACTAATAAGAAAGTAATTGGGGGTAATGAGCTCTCCTTTTGAAAGTTATATAACACCTGGGAGCAGGGAAGAGTCTTCACTAGTGTACAGCCTAGGTCTTTCCTCTCATGTATTTACCTGAGATAAGTTAACAAGCACTTTGTTGTATAAAGGAATTGAGCAAGGATGTTGTATAGATTTTTATGGGATGCACATTCCAGCTGTAAGTGATGCCATTTAGATAGATCCATGGTAGGGTAGGATGGGGTTGGGGCTAAGTATGGTGACTCTGAAACACAGGTAACAGAAGGGAGAGTAACCAGAGAGTACTGAGGAGGCCAAGAGAGGAGAAGAGAAGTGAAGAGAGATGAGACAAGGAGATGAGTAATAAAAAAAACAAAGGCTGGAGTCTATAGCAATTTTTCCATGTGCCTCTGGCCTACAAGCCTTTATTCTGCAGCAATCTTAGTACATGAAGACCATGATCCCACACAGAATTGCCTTTAGAGTAAACACACAATTTGTGGGTGGTCTGCCTACTAAGCCCCTGGTACCAGATATCCTCAGCCTTTGCTTCCATCTCCAACTTTATGCTTCAAGAAGTTTCCAAATACTTCTTAGTCTGTGTCTCTATTTCCCAGCTTACCACTGACTCTCTGTGTGACCTTGGGTGGGTACTTTCTCCTCGTTAGGCTTCTGAGTCTCCATTTATAGTGCAAGTGAGGGTTGGAAAATGATTTAAAAGGATTTGGCTCAAGGATACTGTGTATCTATGATTCCATAATGGTAAGGTCTGTTTATGAATGTGAGTGTGTATGTATGTATATGAATTTGGACATATCTCTGCCCCTTGAATGTTATTTAAGTTAAAAAATGGGTATATTTGATCCAAATGATCTCTTAAGGCCCTTATAGGCTTTAAGTATCATAATCCCACAATTCTGCA
>NW_011485370.1:0-537 GCF_000754665.1 Bison bison bison | reverse complement strand
TCAAGAAGCAAGTTGCAAAAATTCTACTCAAAAGGTCATGTAGAAAAACAAAAAGGAGACATTAGAATGTGGGAGGCATTAGCATTAGTTATGACTCTCAGGCACAAATTCAGGTCTATGTGGAATACCCCATTTATTCACCTCTATGTAAAAAACTATTATCCCCTCCCAAGGAGACTTATGCAGGTGTCCAGAAAAATGGAAGAAGGACCTCTAATATCCAGTTTCTCATGGCCACCTCTGACACCCGCCAATACTTTGGCCACCTGATGCAAAAAACTGACTCATTGGAAAAGACCCTGATGCTGAGAAAGATTGAAGGTGGTCTCCTCCTTTTTTTTTTTGGCAAATCATCAAAGCTTAATCTTCTTGAAAGGAGATGACATATTCCTATGAATTTGTAGACAGACACATATATTTCTGTATCTCCATTTTGGCCTATTTCAATCACCTTACTCAGAGTACCTCGCAGTATATGTTTCACACATATAGAAGAGGATGACAGAGGATGAGATGGTTGGATGGCATCACCGACTT
>NW_011485369.1:4936-5653 GCF_000754665.1 Bison bison bison | reverse complement strand
GTTTGGGTGAGCCGTCTTAGCTGTCCCCATTTTCCTGGACCAGGGATCGAACCTGTGTCCCCTGCATTGGCAAGTTGATTCTTAACTATTGCACCACCAGGGAAGTCCCTCGCTGTTTCTTTTTTTAAATTTATTTATTTTTAATTGAAGGATAATTGCTTTATAATATTAGTTTCTTTTCTGCCATATATCATTGTACATGTCTAACTCCAAAGTAAGCTCCTTGGTAGTAAAGAACATAGTTTCTTCTTCCTTTACGTTTCCTCCTACAAACAGCAGTCTATTGGATATGCAGTAAGCACTTAACATATGGTAATATAAGGGGTAAGAAACTAGGCAAAGTCAGGGAATGCCAAATTTAAAAAAAATGAGAGACCCATGTATACTGATAATAAAAAAATTATATCTGTGTTAATACCATGGTCTTAATATATAGATACATAAGTCTTCCACATTTTTATTAACTGGGTACTGACACTATCACTATATTCAAGATAGATTGATGAGTAAAAAATTTTAAGGGCATGTAATAGTATATATAGTATGATCTTATTTAGAAATAATTTATATTTGTGTCTACACATAGAAAAAAGTTTGTGATTATGTATACCAAACATATATAATAGTTAACTCTGGAGATGAGGAAGAAACACCTCATTCCTATTTTATTGACATTTTTATTGTATGTAGTTCTTTTTTTTACTATAGTATTACTAC
>NW_011485369.1:451-1022 GCF_000754665.1 Bison bison bison | reverse complement strand
GTAGCGCGTGTGCTCAGTTGTTTCTGATTCTTTTCAACCCCATGGACTGTAGCCTGCCAGCCTCCTCTGTCATGGAATTTTTCAGGCAAGAATACAGGAATTGGTTGCCACTTCCTACTCCAGGGGATCTTCTCCACTCACTGACTGAACCTGCATCTCCTGCATTGGCAGGAGGATTCTTTTACCACTGGTAAGCCCCCTGCTCTCTTAGCAACTTTCAAATACCCAGCACAGTCTTATTAATTATAGTCACACCACACTATATTACATCCCCAGGACTTATTCTGTAATTAGAAGTTTGTACCTTTTGACCACCTCCACCCAATTTTGTCCTCCCCTCCCCCAATCTGTGTTCTGTATCTATGAAGTGTGTGTATGTTTTAAAGATTCCACATACAAGGGAGATCACAAGTTATTTTTCTTTGTCTGACTTAGCATAATTCCCTAAAGGTCCATTCATGTTGTTGCAAATGGCAGGATTTCCTTCATTTTAATAGCTGAATAATATTCCATATTTTCTCTATTCATTCATCCAAAGACGGACACTTAGATTTTTCCATGTCTTTGTTAT
>NW_011485369.1:0-351 GCF_000754665.1 Bison bison bison | reverse complement strand
CTTGGTTATTACAATAATAACATTATAATAATGCTGCAGTGAACATGGGGGTGCAGATATCTTTTTGAGTTAGTGTTTTTGTGTCCTCTGGGTAAACACTCAAGAGTTGAATTGGTTTATTATATCAGTACTCATGTTTTTGTCTATATTTACTACTGCATTGTCATCAAGTACTATTACTTTTACTGCTGGTACCTAATAAAAGAACAGAGAGAAAGAATATCTAAATTATGTATTTGTACTAAATAAAAGGAAAAATAACAGTTTGTACAGAGAAATGAAGGTACTGAAAAAGTTTAAATAGAAAAATCTTGCTACTGCCTAGATAGATAGGAATTATGGGTGTGAAAA
>NW_011485368.1:13393-14709 GCF_000754665.1 Bison bison bison | reverse complement strand
AAAGGCCAAAATTTAATATATAGTAAGTTAAGGTAACCCTTTAATATCGATCACAATCTTACTGTGTCTAATTTTCCCCCTTTTGACAATGCTACCTGGATCATGAAAGCACTGTCTCATGAGGAATATCCCTGTTATTCCACTTGTTTTTTTAATGGTAACAGCAAATTCTACACAAAGCTTTTAAAAGATATGTGGTATAGAGACCACACTATTTACCAACCAAAATAAACATTAAAAAAACACTTCTCATATAATTATCTCATGTTCTACGGCTGATCAAAAGTTTTGCCATAATTGAAAAGTAAAAAAAAAAATAAAATACAATACAACTAACTAGCTTTAAATGTCTTATTCCAAGCATTAGATTTTAAATGTATTCTTTTTACCTGATGATATACACAGAGAAATAATCTCAGTCAGGAGTTTTAACATGATCACAAGCAGAATTCACAGAAAATAAACCTGCAATGTAGAATTGCACATGAAAAGAATATCTTTCTGTTTCCAATATCAGGATACACTATAAAACATAATGACCTCATACTCATAAATACTAACACAACCAATTTACAAAATATATGTCTAAACGAAAGTCAATATTCATACTGTCTTTTCAATGTTTCCAAATGCCCAAGGTAAGATAACTTGCTAATATTTTATAATTGACATTATCTTAGCATGCTTTAAACAATGAATTTAATCTGGCATGATGAAGTAATGCAATTTATGACAATGTACTGGAAGCGAAGGGACTGATAAGAAATTGTTCTAAAAATGAATGGAGGTTTAAATAATAAAATATTTCAAAAAATATGCAGGTATTTCTATACAAAACAAGTATAATACACAAGCCAGCTTGTGGTATCAAAACATAAGGAAATAGAAAGGAAGCTACTCTTTGGCATTTAATGAATGTGAAATTAGAAAAGAACAGAAATGGAACTTTAATAGTGCTTGTGCTATTTTTAAAAGATCACTTATAAAATATACCATCATTTAACAGCCTTAGGTCTTATTTTCACCTGATTACCAAATGAATTTCTACTTTATATATACTAGTTAAAAATAATTGCACTGGTTATTTTTATTTTGATTGAATTTAGATTTTTAACAAAATTGTCACCATCATAAAACTAAATATTTTATATTAGCAACTATCCTACAATTTTTAAACCTATAAGAAGAGAAAGGAACAAAAACAATCAAATTGGGGTACGAAGAAGCCACGTTTTATCAGGAAGCAGTTACTTCAAACTCCAATAATCAATGTTTTGTCTCCCCCTTCTGGGCAATACATTTTTTTATTTAAACAG
>NW_011485368.1:12266-13293 GCF_000754665.1 Bison bison bison | reverse complement strand
TCCTCTGAGGCCTCTCTCCTTGTCTTACAGATGGCCATCTTCTTTCTGTGTCATCATGGTGTTTCCTCTGTGCACTCCTCTGGTGTTTCTTCATCCAAATTTCCTCTTATAAGGATACCACTTAGACTGGATTAGGCCATACCCCAAAAGCCTCATTTTAATTTAATAATCTCTTTAAAGGCCCCATCTCCAAATAGTCATTCTCAGGTACTGGGAGTTAGGGCTTCAACATATGACTTTTAGGAACCATCCTAAATTGAACACAATTCAGTCCATAATATAGACCTTATCTGGTTGGGAAGATCCCCTGGAGAAGGGAAAGGGTAACCACTCCAGTATTCTGGCCTGAAGAATTCCATGGAATACATAGTCCATGGGGTCGCAAAGAGTTAGCATGACTAAGTGACTTTCACTTTCACTTTTATCTCATTCTAAGCAAAAACATTCCACACAATCAGAAAATCTGAAATAATTTTGAGGTAAAGTCTCAGTTCTCATAACTTCTCAACTTTCCAAACCAGAGGGAACCTATGCAATTTCATTTAACTTTGAGAGAACAGAGAGAGAGAGAGAGATACACAGATGTATATACACACCATAGCTAACTAGTATACAGGTGCCAATCACACTCTGTAAATCTGCTTTCCGGGGAGCAAATCACTCTGCCAAAAAAGCATCACTATCAATGGAAATAAATGATCCACCTAAACTATACAAAGTAGTTACTATACTCAAAACACAAGAATTACATTGCATGAGCAATTATTTTCTCTTTAGATCACAAGTTCATTGAAGAAAGGAATCATGACAGGTTAGTAAAAATTTACAAACAGATCAGCATAAAAATGAATTCAGAAAGCTTTTGGTATCTTTGATTGATGCTCTTAGAATTCATTTTTGTTTTCAATATTGTTTTGATAGGTAATTGTGGTTGCAACTATAAGAGCACATGCAATGAATGCAATAATCCAGCATCTGAAATACGGTGACCACAGTAAAAAAAAAAAAAAAAAAAAAAATTTATTTT
>NW_011485368.1:8247-10366 GCF_000754665.1 Bison bison bison | reverse complement strand
GAGCAACTTCACTTTCACTTTTCACTTCCATGCATTGGAGAAGGAAATGGCAACCCACTCCAGTGTTCTTGCCTGGAGAATCCCAGGGAAGGCTGAGCCTGGTGGGCTGCTGTCTATGGGGTCGCACAGAGTCAGACACAACTGAAGCGACTTAGCAGAAGCAGCAGCAGTTAGTATGTAGCAGAGTTGGAATCTGAGCTCAGGTCTATTTGCCTCTGAATCCATGACCTTTACTAAAATTTGAATCCCTTCATAGGGTCTATACCACGGACATAAAAAGACAGACCCACTCTGTAATAGAGAGCATTAATTCAAGGACATACATTATTACTATCTAAAGTAATATAGTAGTATAAAAGAGGCCCTTAAAGAACATACAATGTTACAGAAACTATAAAATAGAGTAGAAGGTGATTCCAGAAGAGAGTTAAAAATGAAGTGCTATTTAAGTTCAGATAAATTACTAGGAGGAAATCTGGGAATGGGGAAATGGAGATGGGGCGAGGTCAACAGGACAGACTTCAGGGAACAGCTGAGGATGGAGAGAATGTTGACAAAGGAAAGAAAACATTCAAAGAAAAGCAAAAAAAAAAAAAAAAAAAAAAAAAAAACGGATCCAATGAGTCAAGTCAAAAGCAAGATTGCTTGAGGTTGAGTGGATGGTTATGTTCAGGTAACAGCCGGACGGTAAAGTAAATGTCTAAAAAATAATAGTGAAACTATGTCTGAGATCAGGAAGACCTCAAATGCCTCCAACTGTGCCTCCAATCAACACCAGAGAGATGAAAGGAAGATAGTGTGATGAAGACCTGGTTCATTACATATTCCAGCTTTACAATTTCAGTCTGGCTTCTACATCACTCAGTTTTTGACCAACGTATATGGTCTTTTAGCAACAAAAACACTTAAAGTAGCTATTCTAGGACTTTTCCTCTCTCAAACACTTCTAGCATGTGTGCCTGCCTACTCCGTCGTGTCTGATTTTTTGTGACCCCATGGACTGTAGCCCACCAGGCTCCTCTGTCCATGGGATTCTCCAAGCAAGAATACTGGAGTGGGTTGTCATGCCCTCCTCCAGGGTATCTTCCTGACCCAGGGATTGAACCAGCATCTCCTGCACTGGCAGGTGGGTTCTTTACCAGCTGAGCCACTGGGGAAGCCCTGTTTTAGGTTAATGAGACTGTGAAAAATAAACCCTTTTGAACCTGATTTACATCTGGTGATTTTTAATTTTTTTTTTCCTCTCCTTTCTAGTTTCAACAAACAACAACACATCTTCCTCCTGAAGGAACCTTCCCACCTACACTCTAGAATTAATACCCTCATCAATTCTTCTAGAAACCAATGCTTAGAGTTTGTTCCCTGTAATGCAGGATTTGCCTACTCCAATATAAGTAGCAGCTCACAGATAAAACAATGGGTATAAAATCATTTCTACTACAGATCCATCATAACACCCGTCTCATTATGGTGCCTTTTAAAACACACTTGGACAAAACTGTTCACTGACATAAGCAGCCATTTTGCACCCTTTCCTATATTTCATATTTTAGGCCCTATCTTTAATCTGTTTTCCTGTTTATCCTCCCCATTAGACATAGCATTTTGGGAGCACAAGCTATGTTCACTGCAGAAGGTGTAAAATTTACATCTTTAATAAAAGTGCTAAATATTATAATATTTACATTATACATTATAATATATATTATAATAGAGCTATATATATGGGGCTATGGAAAGGAAGGAGCTATCTAAGACGCCTTCTCATTTAAAGACTGACAAGAGGCTTAATCTTGATGGATATGTAGGAGCTTGCTTGGCACACTCAAGAAGAGAAAGGCATTTGGGCTCAAAGCAACAGAATGTGCTTGATTTAGAGGAATTAAAGAATAGGATGTTGGGGGAGGAACAAGATGACAGAGGAGTAGGTGGTCATGGAGTACATCACTCTCCACGCATACGTCAGGAATACACCTTCAGACACAGAAGTGCTTGCAGAACACCAGCTGAGAGTGGACAGGAGTACCTGACCACAGGAAAAGAATATATAAAACCACGCAAAACTCAGCAGGATGAAGGAACTAGGGGGAAAACAGAAGTCTTAGTGGGACTGGACCTA
>NW_011485368.1:7080-8147 GCF_000754665.1 Bison bison bison | reverse complement strand
AAGCTCTTGAATGGAACAGTGCTGAATCAGGGATTTAAATTCAGGTCTTGATGATGCTAAAACAAACACTATCCAAAAAGACACCCCACTGCTTGCCCAAGGCTTTCAACTATTTCTGCCATTAAGTTACTTTATATTTAACATTGTTAGGTCTGGTCATTATAATTCTATTTTCCAATTACCATACATAATCATGTCAATTCTTATTCCCCCACAGAAGAATGGTTCTTTTTCCATCCATGGATAAATTATTCCTGGCTTGCAGTGAAAGCTGTTTTAGTTGATTCCTAAATCTGTTTCAGGCAATGCGTTATTAAATTATAAAAACAATTTATTTTGTTTCAAAAAGTTTGCAACACTTACAATTAGAAGCCATTGAAAAAGTCACTCAGTTCTTTCCATCTCTATCCTATTTTATCCTATTCTCTTTTGCTATTTTAAGATATTGACATGAAAATATTCTATCTTTTCATAGATAATATCTGTAACAAATCTTCAACTATTTTAATAACTCTTTAAAATAATTGTCAATATTATTTTAAGACCACATATGAATTTTAAATTTTTTCAAAGCGCAGCAATAATCTATACCACATAACACATAGCTTTCAATAAACAGGCAAAACATTCTCTTTCTTCCATCCAGTTGAATCCTTCCCATCATTCTTGACCCAGAATAAATCATTCTATTAAATAGCATGAAAACTCAGCCAAAAAAAAAAAAAAAAGGCAGCTCAAAGTCTTCTTTTATTTTACCATGTAATTGTCATGCTTTATGTCTGTCATACCAAGCATTTCATAGAATTTAATACAGTTAACCAAAAAATCTAACTTAGACCTATTTGCAAGATTCTTCGTATGTTAAATACATTAAATATAAACAATAAACTTCAAAACCATCCTGAATCGAATATTATTACTATCCTCATTGTATCAATGGGGAAACTGAGGTGCAGAGACAGTAAATAAATTATTTAAGGTCACATAGTTAGTATATGCGGAGAAGGCAATGGCACCCCACTCCAGTACTCTTGCCTGGAAAGTCCCATGGGTGGAGGAGCCTGGTA
>NW_011485368.1:4620-5910 GCF_000754665.1 Bison bison bison | reverse complement strand
TGTTCTTAACTGGTTGATATCATTTTTGATTTCCTTTGTTCACTAGGTAAATCCACTGTACTTTATTTTTGTTGGACTGTTTTGATTTTGCATATGGGTATATATGCATATGTGTATATTCCATTATTTTAATCATTATTTGCCTGATTCTATAACTGCCATTTTTATGGAGTTCATCTTTGGTTTCTTGTTGTTGTATATTTGTTTTAATCCCATTTAATTCCGTAACAAACCACCTATGGAATCTCCATTCCTGGCCAGAGATAAAGCCCTGAGCCTTTGGAATGGGAGCACCGACTCCAAGACCCTAGACTACCAAAGAACTCCTAATCCTAGGGAACATCAAATAGTGAGAATGCCCACAAAGACAACCACTTGTATATAAGACCTGGCATTACACAACTGCCAGTAGCACCCTGTGCAGGACACCTCATCCAAACAACAAACAAGTCAAAAATATAAACCCAATCGTCAGCAGACAGGATTGCCACTTCACTCAGCCCTGCTCACCCCAGGAAAAAAAAATCACCACAAATCTCACCCTACTGGAAGCTTACACAAACCACTGGACAAATTTTATGAGGGAAGAAACCAAAAGGAAGAAAGAATTCAACCTTGACGGCTGGGAAAAGGAGACCTCAAACACAGTAAGTTAAAAAAAATAATGAAAAGGTAGAGAAACATTGCACAAATGAAGGAATAAACTAGAAACACACAAGTCCAAATAAATGAGGAGGAAATAGGCAAACTACCCGAAAATGATTTCAGAATAATAATCGCAAAGAAGATCAAAAACCTTGAAAATAGAATGGAGAAAATGCAAGAATCAATTTAAAAAGACCTAGAAGAATTAAAGAATGAACTCACAGAGACAAACAACACAATTACTGAAAATAAAAATACTCTAGAAGGAATCAATGGCAGAATATCTGAAGCAGAAATATAGATCAGTGAACCGGAACATAAAATTCTGGAAATAACTTCTGAAGAGCAGAATAAAGCAAAAACAATGAAAAGAACTGACATAGTCTCAGAGGCCTCTAAGACAATATTAAACATACCAACATTTGAATTATAGGGTTCCCAGAAGAAGAAGAGAAAATGAAAGGGTATGAGAAAATTTTTGAAAAGATTATAGTTAAAATTTTCCCCAACATGGAAAGGGAAATAGTCAATCAAATTCAAGAGGCACAAAGAGTCCTATACAAGATAAACCAAAGGAGAAACATGCCAAGACACATACTAATCAAACTAACAAAGATTAAGCACAAAGAAAGAATATTAAAATCA
>NW_011485368.1:4128-4520 GCF_000754665.1 Bison bison bison | reverse complement strand
AAGGATCTCATTCAAAATTGTGGGGAACTCAAAAGCTTTATAGACAAGCAAAAGTTAAACAGAATTGAGTAAAACCAAACCACCTTTACCACAAATGTTAAAGGAATTTATATAGTCAGGAAATACAAGAGAAGAAAAAGATCTACAAGAGAAAAGAGAAGAAAAAGATCGCTGGGAGAAATATCAATAACCTCAGATACACAGATGACACCACCCTTATGGCAGAAAGCAAAGAACTAATGAGCCTCTTGATGAATGTGAAAGAGGAGAGTAAAAAGTTGGCTTAAAACTCAACATTCAGAAAACAAAGATGATGGCATCCAGTCCTATCACTTCATGGCAAATAGATGGGGAAACAATGGAAACAGTGACAGATTTTATTTTGGGGGGCT
>NW_011485368.1:3569-3971 GCF_000754665.1 Bison bison bison | reverse complement strand
GCAGATGGTGACTGCAGCCATGGAATTAAAAGATGCTTGCTCCTTGGAAGAAAAGCTATGACCAACCTAGACAGCATATTAAAAAGCAGAGACATTACTTTTACAACAAAGTTCGATCTAGTCAAGGCTATGGTTTTTCCAGTAGTCATGCATGGATGTGAGAGTTGGACAATCAAGAAAGCTGCTGCTGCTGCTGCTGCTAAGTCACTTCAGTCGTGTCCAACTCTGTGCAACCCCATAGATGGCAGCCCACCAGGCTCCCCCGTCCCTGGGATTCTCCAGGCAAGAACACTGGAGTGGGTTGCCATTTCCTTCTCCAATGCATGAAAGTGAAAAGTGAAAGTGAAGTCGCTCAGTCATGTCCGACCCTCAGCGACCCCATGGACTGCAGCCTTTCAGGCT